>NC_080466.1:30687500-30880000 GCF_030265055.1 Doryrhamphus excisus
GGCCTTCCAGTCAATTTCTCCACCATTAACGCCATCTTTCAATGTTTTTTCTCCGTCGCAGTCGACAAGCCGCTGCCAGATCCAAAACCATCCAAGCCTGTGGCGCCACTCCCGCCCAAAAAGCCAGTGCCCCTTCCGGTCAAAGGCAAACAGGCAAACCTCCCACCAAAGAGGCCGGACAAACCTCTCACGCCATCGCCAAATCTCAAGTGAGTCTTCCGTGGGGTCTCTCGGGTTGTCTCCTACCACGACCGCTACTACTAAATGCTTAAATGGTGAAACATTTCCATTCTGTATAAATGCATTCCTCGTTCGTTCTTCGTTTCAGACACAATGGAGAGGTGCCTTCGTCTCGTCCAAAGCCAGACTTGGAGCTATCGCTTCACCCAAAACCCAAACCCTCGGGGGACACAGGAGACAAAGAGTCAAGTATGTATAACTTTATTTGCAACTAGCGGGGATTCATTCAGTCATTCATTTTCTACCGCTTTATCCTCACAAGGGGTGCGAGAGGCGACCAAACCCAAGTATCGATTTTGTCAATTCCTACGCTCCCTGAAAGTACCATCATAGGGTCAGGTGTTAAGATGTGTCATGATTCCACACCCACACCCCACTTAGTTTTTTGTGCACTTATTTTTATTTTCAATAGGCTGATATATTTTCCGAATTCAACATCCCAACTTTTCAGAATTTATGGTAATGGTTTTATTTCATTTGAACATGCATCAGATTACAATTGAATGCATCCCATAATCAGTTCCCAGTTCCACATGTCCGAAAGGAGTAGGAAGAAGCAAAGCTTACTAAATCCTACCCCTCCATCTGGTACTTTTACAATCAGTAACTGTTACATTTGTTCACTTCCTGCTTTCCTAATATAATTTTGAATTAAAAAAAATATATATTTAATGAATTTTTATTTTTTTACTTTTATTTTTAATTTTTTGTCCACCACGGGGTACACCCTGGATTGGTGGCCAGCCAATCACAGGGCACATATAGACAAACAACCATTCACACTCACATTCATACCTATGGACAATTTGGAGTGGCCAATTAACCTAGCATGTTTTTGGAATGTGGGAGGAAACCGGAGTACTCGGAGAAAACCCACGCATGCACGGGGAGAACATGCAAACTCCACACAGAGATGGTCGAGGGTGGAATTGAACCTGGGTCTCCTAGCTGTGAGGTCTGCGTGCTAACCGCTCGAACGCCGTGCAGCCCGTCTATAAAATTAAATAATAAAAAAAAAAATAAAATCCAAAATTTGTTACAACTATCATGATGAAAATGGTAATATTAATGATGATTATAATAATGGTAATAATGATAAATATTATAACAATAATGATGATAACAATACAGTAAACCTCGGATATATCGGACTCGGATATATCGGAAATTCGCTCACAACGGACAGATAAAAAGGAACCAATTTTTCTGTAATGCATTTCCAATAAAAATTCATTGCATATATCGGATTTTTTATAACGGATTTTGCCTATTTCGGACAAAATCTCCAGTCCCGTTCCAATGCATTTACATTAAATTTCCCTCGCATATATCGGATGGCCGCATCGTGGCGCTCCGATTCGCCGAATCGTGACAGGCCGCTATACGACGTCATTCGCAGCGTTTGCAGCGTTGCCTGCGCGTCCAGTTACATTGGAAACATAGTCAAGGAAGTGCCTTTTTATAACGGATAAAATCCGATTTACGCATATACCGGATATAAATCCGATATATGCGTAAAACGGACATTTTCCGGTATACGCATATAACGGATTTCGCTTATATCGGACAAAACCAGTGGGAACAATTGAATCCGATATATCCGAGGTTTACTGTAATAATATTACAATGATAATAATAACAGGGGAAAACAAGACTGTGGCATGAAGATGATTATATCTTGCAAAAAGGGGTAGGCATTTATAAGCTTTTGCTTCAGCCTACTCCTTTTGGGCTTGTGTTTAGATAGTTGAATACAAATGTAAATAATGGAAAGTTATATTTTCATTGATGTAAGAAATGCACTGTAATGTTTCATATATTTGCGCAAATAAAATTAAAAAAACGAAAAAAAAAAAACATGCAATTTCCACACAGAGATGGCCGTGAGTGGAATTGAACTGGGGTCTCCTAGCTGCGAGGCATGCGTGCTAACCACTCGTCCAGGGGGCTAGACAATCCAAATTTCACTGTTATGTATTAGCACCTGCCTCTTCAGGCGCCACTCTGCTAAGACGGAGAGTTATTTAATAGGCTGGTCTGCCTCTTCATGGTGTGGTGATTGTGGCAGCAGCACAAGTGCTAAAAAGTCCACGGCCTCTCGTCTGACACGTCGCCCCCGATGCACGAAAATGCAATCTTTCTCGACAATCACAGCCCATCCTCATTTGAACAAATAAAGCAATTTAGTGCGATGCAAAGTGCTGTTACACAACAGTTGCCAAAGTCACACACGTTTCATTGCCATCCATTTCCTCATGTTCTCCACCTATACAGACGGTACAGGTCAATTATTGATTTTGAATTGACGAGCTGTTCTTACTTTCTCAACAGATCTAATGAGTTTTGATGAGGTGTCGTCGAGCTCGGAAAAGCTCTCTCACCCCACCGTTAACAGACCAAAGATTATCGGCCGGAGGTTGCCTGCCCAATTTGGCGGAGGACAGTCGGTGAGCATCTTCAAGTACATTGTGTGTGTGTGTGTCAGTAGCCACGTTTATGTGAGGAGTTTTTCTCTTTCCGAATGGAATCTTTGCGAATGACCTTCCCGAAAGCAATGGTATACATGGAAAGGAATATTCCAATCGTGTGTCTACATGCGGCGCTATAATCAACCAGAATAGTCAATGGGGCATGCCCAGTAAAACGTAAACATCAACATCACGTGATACCGACTTTTTATTAAGTTTATTAAAAACAGAAAAATGAATAAACTTGCTTTGGTTTCGATTTTCTACAAGAAAAGCTCTGATAGAACATTCCACTGTTCTCAAATATCTTAATTTTTATTTTTCTGCACAAAATAAGATGAAAAATAAATAAATCAAGAATAAAGAAAATCAATCAATCAGTAATAAATAAATATAATAATAATAATAATAAAAAAACGGCAAATAATAAAAAGAAACCACATATAATTGGTGGGTAGACAAATAATTTTTTTTCAGATTAAAATGAACAAAGCATTATTAGAGCCCTGTAGACATGACAAAACACGACTATAGTCACATTTATACTCTTTTTATTTACAACATATTGCGCAACTGCAGGGTCTTGAGACACATGCTAACTCGCAAACTAGAGAGCTAGCGACCTAAACGGTAGCCTTCAAGTTATTTCCTTTAAACTTAAATAGCCAAAAACTTCCACACGGATAGGGAGGATAACTATTAACAGTTATTTAACCTTTAACATGAACATTAATCAAACGTAATAATTTTTTCTGGGTACATGATACCATACAGCATCCATATCAAACTTGCGCGGGCCGCACTAACATTAAACTTTCATATCAAGGCGCGGGCCTCAAATTAGTGTCCTGCGGGCCACATTTGAGCAAATAACCCGAATGGAATTGGAATATTTGGGTCCATGTATACGTGGCTAATGACAACAACATAGCCGATGCTCATTGTGTAGTTGTATTTTATTGTGTGAAATCAGTATTAGTTACCACTGGAAGAAGATTTGGAATGTTGAATGACAGTGTTGGCGATAGACTTATTCAGTCATTGATCGTCAATGACTTCCACTCTGTGGCCCCCTGTGAACCACCCGCTCAATGGCAGCCAACTTTCAGTCATCTGTCATTCAGAGCACATAATTGTGTCTAGACTAGATTCGTCACTTCAGTTTTTTAGACCGCCGACGTCTCGGCCAGCCTTTTATCACTGTCGTTTGACGTTTCAGTTGCGTCTGCTGCCACTTTGGACGTAAACCCCCACTGATTAAACAGAGAATGAGACGTATAATAAAAGCAATCTTCCTCTGCAGCCCAACAAGGATGTCGTTGCGGAGAAATCCTTCAAGATGGATGAGGAAGACTCCGCCAAACTAAAGCCCGCGGAATCCAGGAAGGTAATATTGATCGCAGCTCCTACTTTTAATGACTACAAATACTACAAATTCCTCTCTTTGCACAACAAAGTTTTTTTTTTTTAATCAACAAATTTGGCCACCAGTCCAGGGTGTACCCCGCCTCTCGCCCGAAGACAGCTGGGATAGGCTCCAGCATACCCGGCAACCCTCATGAGGATAAGCAGTAGAAAATGAATGAATGAATTTTAGGGCCCTCTAGACATGAAGTAACACCCCTATAGTGAACTTTATACTCATATTACCCAATATAGTTGACATAATAAGAGAAAATAAGATGTTCTTACGCTGCATGGTGTACGAGTGATTAGCGCGAGGGCCTCACAGCTAGGAGACCCGAGTTCGATTCCACCCTTGGCTATCTCTGTGTGGAGTTTGCATGTGGAGTTTCCCGTGCATGCGTGGGTTTTCTCCGGGTACTCCGGTTTCCTCCCACATTCCAAAAACATGCTAGGTTAATTAGCCGCTCCAAATTGTCCATAGGTATGAATGTGAGTGTGAATGGTTGTTTGTCTATATGTGCCCTGTGATTGGCTGGCCACCAGTCCAGGGTGTCTTCCGCCACTCGCCCGAAGACAACTGGGATAGGCTCCAGCAACCCCCGACCCTCTTGAGGGAAAGCGGTAGAAAATGAATGAATGTATCTGTAAGGACATAGCCTGAGGTCACCTTCATGCAAGTTCCTCTTCCCGAGGAACAACTTCTGTCCTGTTTAAAGTCCTAACTGTCGTGGTGGAACCTCTCAGATGAGTTCTTTCCAGACTCTTTTCATGCCTCGTTGTCACCAGCCGCCGGCCAGTCCACTTTGCAGTTATTTCCTGACAGTGAAGCGACCATCATGTACTCTTTCATACCCCTTTCGTCACACTCGCACGACTCCTGAAATGGATGCATCTTCTGGTGACAGATGCTCCCTTAAAGGTGATAAAAGGATGGGAGCAGCTGGAGTTTCTTCCGGCATGGCCCGTTGGGCGGGTGTCAGGTCTAGTTTGGTTAACTTGTTTTGTCAAATTCTGACATTGCGGTTGGGAAAAGGCTGTGAAGTTAGAACTGGGGTGTCCAAAGTGAGGCCCGGGGCATATTTTGTACGGCGAGCTGAGACCTACGAAGTCTGAAGAGTTTTGCTGTATTGTTAAATCAATGTTATGTTATATATCACCTCGCACTTCGGTACGTGACAAAAAATAAAATAAAATTAAAAGTGTTAAACAACACTGGACTTTTGAGCTTTTGGTTAACATCACATAGCCTGCAGCCATACTTGCTAACACGGCGACAAGTCCCAATTAACACATACGGCTTCCTGGAACAATTAGGCGCATACAATTTGATGCATCACAATTACAAGCCGCTTTGGTTCCAGCCTTTTCCCAATTCACTCCCAATTACACCAATAAATGTTAGTTTAATTTCTATTCACATGACTGTATGTATTTCTAGCATGGTGGTTGATGTCACAGGAGACTTAAGAGTTCCGCCCCGCGGGCTGGCATGTTGGTAGTAAGATGCTATCTCTTACAGATTGGTCACGGTCAACCATAACTAATTGCACTTGCTTATTTAGTCGGGGGGGGTTCCACACCACACCACACCACACCACCTGACTGTAGCGTAGAAGCATCAACACGGGGTAAATGTAACCCTCTACAATATAACATTGTTTTTCCTTCACACACACACTTGTGAATCATTTATCATTACCGCATGCTGCATTGATCGTACTTGTCCCCTGAAAGCATCACAGTAAGTTTTTCACATGTACTGTGCATTCATTTCAGTTTAAGATCGTATCAAGAATGCGATCACAATCACACGCAGTACTTCTATTACTGCATATCAGGATCGGGTGGTATTTTCATGTAATCTGATATAATATAATTTTGAGGTAGTTCACAGTACCTCATAAAATTTTGAAAATTATAATTAAAAAGTTTTTTTATACTGCTTCACACTCGTTTAATTGGTCTTTGTCTTTGAATTGAACCCCTGAAATCAAATACATTTTACATAATAAAATGTGGAAATTTGGGCTAATAACTATAAAAGCAATCTTAACTCGCTAAATGTACTGCAAAAAAGGTCAGTAAGGATAATTCATAATGCCGCCTACAGAGAACATACTAACTCCTTATTTTCTAAAATCACAAATACTTCAACTCGCTGATTATAGTTCATCTTCAAACTGCTAAAATAATGCATAAGGATAAAAAATAACCAATTAGCTAAAAATGTCATCCAATACTTCTCTACAAGAGAGGAGAAATATGATCTCAGGGAAGAAGTACATTTGAAAGACTTCTATGCTAGGACTACGTTATGCTAGCCATAGCATTTCAGTATGTGGAATCAAACTATGGAATGGATTGAGTAAGGAAATCAAACAATGCACAACGATGAGCCAATTCAAGAAACAATACAAGCAGTTGATGTTTGCTAAATATGTGCTATATATATCACTATATTGACACTTACTATGGTACCCATTATGTTATTGGATGCTCATATCACCTTGTACTTCGGTACGTGACAAAAAATAAAAAATAAAATAAAACTAAAAAAAAATGAAAATTCATAAAATATATTATTTTTAATTAAAAAATTATATTAGGAAAGTAGGAGGTGAACAAATGTAACAGTTACTGATTGTAAAAGTACCAGATGGAGGGGTAGGATTTAATAAGCTTTGCTTCTTCCTACTCCTTTTGGACATGTGGAACTGGGAACTGATTATGTGATGCATTCAATTGTAATCTGATGCATGTTCAAATGAAATAACACCATTACATTACAATATTGAAATTTTGGTTTTCTGTGTTAGTGTCTCTGTTTCTCAACCCACCCCTCCCCACTTTTCTCTTCACAGCCTTCCACACATCTCTCCCCTTCGCCGTCATTCCATAAGCCCAACGTTGAGTCCAAACCCAGCCCATCATCCTCCACCTTAAATTCGGACAGCGGTGCTCCGGGAAAAGAGGATCCAAAATCCCAGATGGAAGATCTTCGGAGCCAGATGAAGGACCTGCTGTTGTCAGTGGAGCTGTTCAAGGCCCAGCAAATGTAAAATACACCGTTTCATAACCTTGAACACTTTTGGAATGTGTAAAATCTCATGCACATTCACCCATGGATGTTTGTGCGTGTTTCTAGGAAAGAGATAGCAGAGCTGCGTGGGGAGCTGGATGAGGAGAAGCTAAAGCGTCTGGCTCTGCAGGTAATATGTTAGGCCGTCTCCGTGCATCCCTTCAGAATGTAAAGGGACCGTTTTGGATTATTTATGTATTTTTCTAATTGGGTCTTTTATATGTGCGCTTGAACCTCAGGGGTGGTTCTTTCCTTCGATTGTTACATGCGGTCTCCCAGCTCTCTTGTGACCTGTAATTAGTGTTATGACAGTAAGATGTGTACCGCTTCAGTCAGCTGCCACTGATGTCCTTCACGGAAGGTCCCCTGCGGGCAGTTTCGAGCTTATATGCTGTAAATAGAACCACTTGGGAGCGGAAAATAGTACCGTATAGTCATGCAAGTATTAATAATATTAAATATAGTAATGAACTGGCTGCACAGCGGATGAGTGGTTAGCACGCAGGCCTCACAGCTAAGAGAAACGAGTTCAATTCCACCCTTGGCTATCTCTGTGTGGAGTTTGCATGTTCACGTGTGGATTTTCTCCGGGAACTCCGGTTTCCTCCCACATTCCAAAAACATGCTAGGTTAATTGGCGACTCCAAATTGTCCATAGGTATGAATGTGAGTGTGAATGGTTGTTTGTTTATATGTGCCCTGTGATTGGCTGGCCACCAGACCAGGGTGTACCCCGCCTCTCGACCCAAAGACAGCTGGGATAGGCTCCAGCACCTCCGCGACCCTCGTGAGGAAAAGCGGTAGAAAATGAATGAAGGAATTATAAATTAAATTAAATTTGTAATTAAATTAAATTTTTAATTAAATTAAATTATAAATTACATTAAATTAAAAAAACAAACAAAAATTAAATTATATTAGGAAAGCAGGAAGTGAACAAATGTAGCAGTTGATGTTTGCTAAATACAAGGATGAAGAGTCTTGAACCAGTCACGATGTGCTATATATATTACTATATTGACACTTACTATGGTACCCATTATGGCATTGGATGCTCAGATCACCTCCTACTTCGGTACGTGACAAAAAATAAAAAGTAAAATAAAACTAAAAAAAATAAAAATTCATAAAATATATTTTTTTTCAATTAAAAAATTATATTATGAAAGCAGGAAGTGAACAAATGTAACAGTTACTGATTGTAAAAGTACCAGATGGAGGGGTAGGATTTAATAAGCTTTGCTTCTTCCTACTCCTTTTGGACGTGTGGAACTGGGAACTGATTACGTGATGCATTCAATTGTAATCTGATGCATGTTCAAATGAACTAAAACCAGTACCAGTGTAAAGTAGTCAGAGCACAGTGTTAATCTGCCGTCCTTCAAAAATAACACAACCATTTATATCTTCAACGCTGGCAACACAAGTGAGCACACCCTTATGTTAAACTGTACTAATCCGGCCCAATTAGGCACCCCCCCCCCCCACCCCACCCCCCGGGTCAAGTGTTAGGTGTGAATGGGGAGCTTTCACTTCTCATGCACTCTCTCGCTCCCTCGTACTGGCCACTCGAAGTCCAACATGGCACTCTTGAGCGCACACAGTGTAACCTTGACTCTGCGTGTTGCATCATTGTGTGTCCTTGCAGATGGAGCTCGATAAATTAAAGATGGCCGTCCACTCGACGTGAATATGAGCGCACAAAGCGGAACGCCTCAAGGCGAGGGGCGGGGAGATGACCAGCGGACAGTTGAATGGACAAGAGGGTGCAATCGTTTTTCACATCTATGAAATTAAACTCCCCCTCGTAAGTTTTTTTTTTTTTTTTTTGCACATATATATTTTTGTTTCATGTAATTAAATTACAGATGTATATGATTTTTTTTTTTTTTTTGCCAACACACAAACAAAAACAGAGGCCTTACTTCAAACTGCTGTGCTGCGTCTTCACGCTCTCAAACGCCTCACGGTGGAGGGCCGCTCTCTCAGTACTACTGACTTACTACAAACTTTCATGCTGTTATTTTAAGACGAAACTTTTAAAAAATGTCTGTCATTTCACCCGGCATCTTAACTTTTTTTTTTTTCTTTGCTGCAAAAGGCGTTGCTGCTTTAGCTGTAATTGAAACATTCCGTGCAGCGCCTCCGAGTAAGCTCGACTTGTTTATTTTTTTTTTATACGTGTTTTCTAGCATTCCTATCCAGGGAAACACTACTGTGCCTGTTTAAAAAGTTCGATTAAATGTTGTTCGGGGAAGGAAGTTCTAACATTTTTACCACAATGGTGTCTGAAAGTATCTTTTTGTATTTAGCGTAGCTAGATTTTCAAGCTCTACTGACGTAATTCTCATTGGGAACTTCAAAACGGGAAGATGAATTGCAGCCGTTGCGTTCTAAGAAAGGCAGTCCGGTCTCTCCGAGTCTGGCCACAATCCATCAAATCCTTCATAATGGCCTTCGTCCGCTATTGCATTGTTACGTTTAGAGCAGAAAAAGAAAATGTCGTCTCACTGCCTCGACATTGTTCATCCCTTCATCTCGCTGGAACGTACCAACCAAGGAGTCACGGGGCCAAACCATTGAAGGACAGAAGGCGTAAAATGACTAAAAATGCAAGAAATTTGCATGATGTTAACTTCCGACGATGGAACCCGCGGAAATCCGCCAAGTTTGTCGGCATAAAATTCGAGGGTAATTTTCTCGATGTCGATATGTACCGTGGAATTCGCTTTACATTAGCATGTAAGAACGGCAACAAAAAAAAAACTGCATTAAAACATGCGCACAGTGACTTAGCATAGCAGCACGGGCAAATGCACAAGCGAAGGCTAGTTTTGGCTCCCGATTTTATTTAAATTACCACTTGTATGATTTATACATTTAACGCGTTGACATTGCAGGGAAAATTATCGGAAATTCAAGATCCGCGACAGTCATAGCATAACATAGGGTATCCAAAGGGCAGCCCAGGAGCCATTCACAGCCTCGTAGCAAATTATACATGAAATATTCTTGGAGGTGGGTTTGTAGTTGAAATATTTAATATTTTCGAAGATTGACACAAGTGGTTTTAGCATAATTTTTGTTGCCCCCGATGCTAAAAATTTGGACACCTTTCACGTAACATAAAATGTTTACGCCTGTTTATGTCGATTTTTTTTTTTTTTAATCTCACATTCCAAGTCACATGTTTAACACAACTGGAAGAGAAACGGAAAGTAGCAATAAAAATGAAATTTTTTACTTGTTCGTCGGGGAATTGCTGCGATATTTTACGCCGTTTATAGCGTAAAATCTTTTTTGAAGACAATCCATTTGACCACTCCACGTGCAATCCTTGTCACCTAACTCGTTTTTTTTCAGTGCTTGTTGAATATTTCCTTTAGCTTCGGCTAGCGCTAACCACGTTAGCACACAAACAACACCCTGCTAATCTGCTAATGTGTACGTTCCACATATGCAAGTACTTTATTATTATTATTATCACACATATGTCACCAGTGTCTTAAAAAAAAGTGACTTCCAGGTGGTGTGTGTTGCTAGCATACACTTGTACGCGCACACACACTTTTAAAAATCAATAATAAATTCTGTTTTGTAAATGTGAATGCATTAGCATTGCATGCTATACAATTATTTTGAAGCCTTTGGACAACATGGCTGCTCTATTTAATAATCACATTATGTGTGTGTGTTGGGGTGGGGGGGGTAATGAGGTTTTTTTTTCACATCTGTAATGTGGCTTTACTTTTATATACTGTACATTCCGGAGATTGACACACCCAGAAAAAGAAGAAGAAATCTGTGCACATTTATTGATTTGAATTTGTAAATGGTTTTGTTTACAAAAGCTGTATCCTTGCATGAGCTGAGATTCTTTAAGAAAGAAAGAATAAATATCTTTATTTACTGTCAAAGGGTCTCCTCCTAGTGTGTTTGCTCGGAAGATGTTAGCTTCCAGTTAGTCATGCTAGGAGCATATAGTTAACAACACAAATACATAATGGGATCTTTATTAGTGTGACACCTGATTTAAATCTACATCGTTTTTTTTTTAATCATTCGCCGTCACACCTGTGTCATGCTGAGATGTGCAACTCGCCTTTCTAAATGTAATTGTTGTTGGTTACCATGGAAACGCTTAAGGACCGACAATGACTCTATGAGGATTCAGTTGAGAATACCCAGGTGGACTAGTCCAAGTGAAATGTCATGCAGGTGTCGACACTATCCAGAAATCTGATGTCGAAATTTCTTGGCCGTCTGAGTATCGCTCCAAAATCTTATATATAATACTTCTATTAATACTTGTATACTGTATTTTTTATTTGGACCCCATGTATGCAAATAAAGTTGAATAATTATGACTATTATTAGCATATTTTTCCTTGTAAATGTACGACTTTATTGCTGTAATATTTTGACTTAAGTCGTAAATTTACAAGAAAATAAATTTACAAGAGAAAAGTACATTTGTACGACTTTATCGTAATGTAAACTCATACATTTACATACTTGAGAATAGTTTTTTTCTCATAATTTGTCAGCTTTTCTCGTAAATTTGATTCTCGTAAATTTACAACTTTATTCCTGTAATATTTTGACTTAAGTTGTAAATTTACAAGAAAATAAATTTACAAGAGAAAAGTAAATTTTTACGACTTTATTGTAATGTAAACTCATACATTTACATACTTGAGAATTGTTTTTTCCTCATAATTTGTCAGCTTTTCTCGTAAATTTGATTCTCGTAAATTTACAACTTTATTCCTGTAATATTTTGACTTAAGTTGTAAATTTACAAGAAAATAAATTTACAAGAGAAAAGTAAATTTTTACGACTTTATTGTAAACTCATACATTTACATACTTGAGAGTTTTTTCCTCATAATTTGTCAGCTTTTCTCGTAAATTTTATTCTCGTAAATTTACAACTTTATTCCTGTAATATTTTGACTTAAGTTGTAAATTTACAGGAAAATAAATTTATAAGAGAAAAGTACATTTTTATGACTTTGTTGTCGTAATGTAACCTCATACATTTACATACTCGAGAATAGTTTTTTGTTTCTCATAATTTGTCAACTTTTCTCGTAAATTTACGACTTTATTCCCATAATATTACGAGTTTAGTCGTACATTTACAAGAAGAAAGTACATTTCGGAGAGGGGGGAAAAAACGCAGAAGAAGAGAGGAAATTTCCGAGAAAATTTTATTTTACGACTTTAGTCATGAATTTACGAGAAATGAGTACAGTCGAGAATAGTCGTGGATTGACTTTTTTTTTCTCGTAAATGTACAACTTTTTTTCTCATAAATTGCCGACTTTACAGGCAAAAATGTATGACTTTATTGTCATATTTTTTTTCTCGGAAACTTGATTCTTGTAAATTTACAACTTTATTCCTGTTATATTATGACTTTAGTTGAACATTTACAGGAAGAAAGGAAATTTATGAGAAAAAAAAAAGTTTTTATAACTTTGTTGTAATGTTATGACTTTAGTCGAGTTTGTGAGAAAACGTATACATTCACAAGAAAATAGAATAGTCAAGAATAGACAAAAAAAAATTCCCCGTAAATCGATGATTATTATAAATTAAAAACAAATTTCCTCATAAATTACTGACGTTAGAAGCAAAAATGTACAATTTTTTTCTCGAAAACTTTGGTCAGCGTTGGTTACGCTTACCAATGCATCAGCTGTCTTAGTCCATCCATCCATCCATTTTCCTCCGCTTATCCGGGTCCGGGTCGCGGGGGCAGCAGTCTTAGAAGGGAAGCCCAGACTTCCCGGTCCCCGGCCACCTCCTCCAGCTCCACCGGGAGGACACCAAGGCGTTCCCAGGCCAGCTGTGAGACATAGTCCCTCCAGCGTGTCCTAGGTCTGCCCCGGGGCCTTTTCCCGGCTGGGCATGCCCGGAACACCTCCCCAGGGAGGCGTCCGGGAGGCATCCGGACTAGATGCCCGAGCCACCTCAACTGACTCCTCTCGATGTGAAGGAGAAGCGGCTCTACTCTGAGCCCCTCCCGGATGGCTGAGCTCCTCACCCTATCTCTTAGGGTGAGTCCAGCTACCCTACGGAGGAAACTCATTTCAGCCGCCTGTATCCGCGATCTCATTCTTTCGGTCATGACCCAAAGTTCATGACCATAGGTGAGGGTGGGAACATAGATCGACCGGAAAATTGAGAGCTTAGCCCTCCGGCTCAGCTCTCTTTTCACCACGACGGTCCGGTACAGCGACCGCATTACTGCCGAGGCTGCACCGATCCGTCTGTCGACCTCACGCTCCCACTTTCCCTCACTCGTGAACAAGACCCCGAGATACTTAAACTCCTCCACCTGGGGCAGGATCTCATTCCCAACCCGGAGAGAGCACTCCACCCTTTTCCGACTGAGAACCATGGCCTCTGATTTGGAGGTACTGAGTCTCATCCCAGCCGCTTCACACTCAGATGCAAACCGTCCCAGTAAACGCTGAAGGTCGCAGCCCGAAGAAGCCATAAGAACCACATCATCTGCAAATAGCAGAGATGAGATTCTAAGGCCCCCGAACTGGACTCCCTCAACACCTTGGCTGCGCCTAGAAATTCTGTCCATGAAAATTGTGAACAGAATCGGTGAATCCAGACTTTTTGGCTGGAGCTATGGAGAACTGGGGCCTGATCACCTTCAGAGAGACGACCCTGCTAGTGGGGAGACAATCCTCTCCTATGGAAAAACAAGTTGTTATTAGTTATTAGTTGTTATCAGCTGTCTTAGTCATCACACAATTCCAATGTTTCTAATCAACCGTTGTACTGTAAGCGATTGTTTGTTAGTATTCACACCGTGTGTGTACATCCTCTTCCATCTCGTGTCACCCAGACTTCCGTGTCAATACACACGTGTCCCAGCCTACCGTGCTTCACATCAGGGGTGACACCCGAGGAATAATGAGTCTCAGGTATTGATGACAAAGATCAGGGTCTCGCAGATGAGAATCCAAGCAACCGTTGCTAACGTAACCTCGGGTATATTTCAGGCCACAGCACACTCACTTTCATTCCCAGAATCTCAGAACATCCCGAGGAGTGTTGCCTTCGTGTCTTCGTGTTTGCTAAAAGGAACTGGATCAACATCTCTGGTGAGTACATTCATTCATTCATTTTCTACCGCTTATCCTCACCAGGGTCGCAGGGGTGCACATATAGACTATATAGGGTTGCCGGGTATGCTGGAGCCTATCCCAGCTGTCTTCGGGCGAGAGGCGGGGTACACCCTGGACTGGTGGCCAGCCAATCACAGGGCACATATAGACAAACAACCATTCACACTCACATTCATACCTATGGACAATTTGGAGTCACCAATTAACCTAGCATGTTTTTGGAATGTGGGAGGAAACCGGAGTACCCGGAGAAAACCCATGCATGCACGGGGAGAACATGCAAACTCCACACAGAGATGGCCGAGGGTGGAATCGAACTCGGGTCTCCTAGCTGTGAGTCCTGCGTGCTAACTGGTGAGTACCTATACATTTTAATATTTTGAATTTGTTTAATAAGTGGGCTACACGGCGGACGAGTGATTAGGTGACCCAAGTTCAATTCCATGGATGGTCATATCACCTCCTACTTTGGTACGTGACCAAAAATAAAAAATTAAATAAAAGTAAAAAAATAAAAAATCATAAAATATATATATTTTTTAAATAAAAATGATATTAGGAAAGCAGGAAGTGAACAAATGTAACAGTTACTGATTGTAAAAGTACCAGATGGAGGGGTAGGATTTAATAAGCTTTGCTTCTTCCTACTCCTTTCGGACATGTGGAACTGGGAACTGATTATGGGATGCATTCAATTGTAATCTGATGCATGTTCAAATGAAATAAAACCATTACTATAAATTCTGAAAAGTTGGGATGTTGAATTCGGAAAATATATCAGCTTATTGGAAATAAAAATAAGTGCACAAAATACTAAGTGGGGTGTGGAATCATGACACATCTTAACACCTGACCCTATGATGGTACTTTGAGGGAGCGTAGGAATTGACAAAATTGATACTTGGGTTTTTCCAATGGTCCTTTCGGCCAATTGTCCAATTTGTCGTATTTTTTCGACGCCACCTGCAAAAATTCCATTTTCTGTTGGAAGTGAACTAGGCAGATTAGGAGTACAGGAAATGGAGTGGTAAAAGTCGTCATTTACTTTACGTTAATGTTCAGGCAATTGCCATTGTCAACCCAGTAGCACTTTCCATAGGTTCTCAAACCAATCATCTTTTTTTATTTTATGACAGACACTCCACTCTAGCCAAGACATTTTGGATAATATGTGAAAGTCTCTCTACTGGAAATCTCTGATTAGACTGGCATGAAAGTTGCTTCAGGGCTTACATGGATGAAAAGGACTTCTTTCAAACCGTGTCAGATTCAAAAGTAATTACATTTTCTTTTCTTATTTATCTTCATTTTCCGTTCCAGCAAGGGAACAGGGTTTCTTTGAGAATGAAATGGATCTAACCTGTTCTATCAACAGGCATGTCATGCACACTGGACAGTTCACAAAGTCAATCAAAAAGGGTCTCGTATACACTAAATAGGATAGGATGTTACACACGTATACATGGACCCAAATATTCCAATTCCATTCGGGTTATTTGCTCAATCGGAAAGAATGTAACCTTTGTATACACCTCATTCCCAAAGAAAAGTGCCAATCCGAATGAATATATAATGGGATTCCCAGGGGTGGAATATTCCTTTCCCCAATCCGATTGAGGTATCTTGTACCCGCTCAAACGGAAAGTTGTCAGACTGCGTTCTTCTTCGTGGTGTTTTTCTTCTTCTGTTGTTTATTGGCGGTTGGCAAGCAGCTTTCGAGTGCATTAGCACCATCTGTGGAACAGAATCTAAACCCTTCTATACGCCATTCACAAGTCCAGTTTTTCTTTCAAAATAAAATATATATTTATATAAAACATCTCCCTAGTTTATTTAATTAGTTTAAGATTGAATTTGATCTTTTCCTGTTCTTTCAGGAAAATATCGGTTCCCAACTAAAAACAATTTTTTTTGTGGGAAAAACTACATTTCAAGCATCATTTTTTTCTCATAAAAAAGTTTTTTTCTGCCTTTCTTCGTTCTTTAGTAATCATCAGTAGAACATACGTATGTTTCAGGAAAATATCAGTTCCCAACTAAAAACTTATTTGTGGGGAAAACTACATTTCAAGCATAATTTTTCCCTCATCAAATTTTTTTTTCTGCCTTTCTTCGTTCTTTAGTAATCAGCAGTAGAACATGCATACGTTTCAGGAAAATATCAGTTCCCAACTAAAAACTTATTTGTGGACAATGTGTCAAATAGTGTTATTTTGTATGGGAACATCGTTGATACAAACATTTGCTGCTATAATTAGGCATCTATTTCTGTAAACAATAATCAGGCTTCACACTTTCCCACTTACTAGTTTTTAAAGTCACGGTGTTATTGTGTTAATCGGCAAGCAACACTTTGTCACAGGCAGTCTGTTCTCTTACATTTACATTTTGTTCCACTTGTTTCCTACGTGTCAGACGCTAAAGACTGTCTTCTGTCGAGAGGCGGGGTACACCCTGGACTGGTGGCCAGCCAATCACAGGGCACATATAGACAAACAACCATTCACACTCACATTCATACCTATGGACAATTTGGAGTCGCTAATTAACCTAGCATGTTTTTGGAATCGTTTGAAATCATCACACAGCAACCTAACACCCAAAAGGTAGACATTACAAATACATAAACATAAAAAAAATATTATATTATAAAAATAATATAGTATTTAAATATTTTCCAATAATGCATTGCGTCTGAGCAATGTATTCATTGGTCCGCTGCAATGACATCAGCCTCCCTCTGGGTTAGTAAATTGAGTACATTTCTGGAACATATTAACCAAGGCGACTCCAAATTGTCCATAGGTATGAATATGAGTGTGAATGGTTGTTTGTCTATATGTGCCCTGTGATTGGCTGGCCACCAGTCCAGGGTGTACCCCGCCTCTTGCCTCTAAGACAGCTGGGATAGGCTCCAGCACCCCCGCGACCCTTGTGAGGATAAGCAGTAGAAAATGAATGAATGAATTTTAGAGCCCTCTAGACATGAAGTAACACCCCTATAGTGAAGTTTATACTCACATTACCCAATATAGTAGACATAATAAGAGAAAATATATGTTTTTACGCTGCATGGTGTGCGAGTGATTAGCGCGAGAGCCTCACAGCTAGGAGACCCGAGTTCAATTCCACCCTCGGCCATCTCTGTGTGGAGTTTGCATGTTCTCCCCGTGCATGCGTGGGTTTTCTCCAGGTACTCCGGTTTCCTCACACATTCCAAAAACATGCTAGGTTAATTAGCGACTCCATATTGTTTGAATATAGGTATGAATGTGAGTGTGAATGGTTGTTTGTCTATATGTGCCCTGTGATTGGCTGGCCACCAGTCCAGGGTGTACCCCGCCTCTCGCCCGAAGACAGCTGGGATAGGCTCCAGCACCCCCTGTGACCCTATTAATGAAGGTAATTGTATGGTGATCTATTTTTAAGACTTTTTTTCTTTATTTATGTAACGGTGATCGGTTGTGACTCACAATGTCTAGCGCCACGTCTTAGTCCCGGTCCCAGTTCCCATGTCTTAGCCTGTGGCTCCACTGGGACTTCACGTCATCCTGGTCATGAAGAATCGTTTCTGTCATGTGCGTTCATACATGAAATAATCTCCGTTCTTTAATTAATAGCTTGTTCTGCCGCAAGGAAAGCAAAACATCTGTAAGAAGCAGGAAACTGCATTAGAGAACATTTCCCCGCAAGGAAGGACAACAAGGGATAACTGGAGGACATGACGGCTCCTCTTTGCCATCTTGGGGAAAAAAAAAAAAAAAACATTCATCCCTTAAGTCCGCCTGTGATGTTTTTAGTCAGCCAATAAATCTCAGCGCAAACTCATTGGTCTCAAGGCGAAAGCTAATCTGGATCTGATAGAACCGAAGCCGCAAATCTGTTGCCGCAAAGCGCCGTTTTGTCAATACAAATAAAAGTGGTTGGAAACACAGGAAATGTAAACAAAGGCAATTCCAAGCAAAGTGTTTGGGATTGATATTTGTTTTCCTTTTAATCCGCCTTCTTGTTGTCACAGGATTCCAACACGGAATTCAATGGTTTCAATCCAAGGTTGGTTACAAGTGTTGAAAACCTAGGAAAAAATAGAGATGTTGAGAAAATGTTGGTTTTTATTATCCTCCTGTCAAAAAGGTTGAATACTATCATGCTGCTAGGAGTTGGAAAATTACGCACAGAAATAATTAAAATTAAAATTAAAATTAAAATTAAAATTAAAATTAAAATTAAAATTAAAATTAAAATTAAAATTAAAATTAAAATTAAAATTAAAATTAAAATTAAAATTAAAATTAAAATTAAAATTAAAATTAAAATTAAAATTAAAATTAAAATTCTACTATGAAAAATAAATAAACAAATCAAGAATAAAGAAAATCAATCAATCAGTAATAAATAAATAAATATAATAATAATAATAATAATAAAAAGGCAAATAATAAAAACTTAAGAAACCACATACATATAGTTGGCGGGTAGACAATTTTTTTTTTTCAGGTTAAAATGAACAAAGCATTATTAGAGCCCTGTAGACATGACAAAACACGACTATAGTCACATTTATACTCTTTTTATTTACAACATATTGCGCAACTGCAGGGTCTTGAGACACATGCTAACTCGCAAACTAGAGAGCTAGTGACCTAAACGGTAGCCTTTGAGTTATTTCCTTTCAACTTAAATCGCCAAAAACTTACCGCTTCCACACGGATAGGGAGGATAACTATTAACAGTTATTTAACCTTTAACATGAACATTAATCAAAGGTAATAATTTTCTCTGGGTACATGATACCATACAGCATCCATATCAAACTTGCGCGGGGCCGCACTAACATTAAACTTTCATATCAAGCAAGGCGGGGGCCTCAAACTAGTGTCCTGCGGGCCACATTTGGCCCGCGGGCCGCGTGTTTGAGACCACTGCTCTAAGCCATAATCCTCCTTTACAATCAAAATTGATGGATTATTAGTACCAATTGTTTCTCAAGTTAAGGTAACTTCTCGCCTCGATTACTGCAATACCTTTTTAGTGTATTTTTTCAACATATTTCTTCACAGTGAATGAATAAGCGGCCAAACATTTTTCTTGTGTTAAACATCAGAGGCTGCAGACATTCTTATTAGGACTAAAGTGGATTTTCATCCAGGTCACCTTCCTTCATGTGCATGGCTGATGCTGTAAATGAGGGGGCATCATGCTGGGAAGCTTAGACGGGGATTGCCTCCATCTTGTGACTGTATCGGCCTTCATCATGATGAGCCGCTTCACTCGTGATGATAGAAAAGTCATCCCTCACCTCAGTGGGCTTCGTTGCACTTTCCCCCCCTCACGTTGCCTCCTAAAATGAATCCAGTCTCTTCTCTAATACTAATATTTATGGAAGTACATTACTACATTACTATTTTTTTTGTTGTATTCAGCCAAAATCCGACTGATCCTAACACGTGTATGACTCAGTACCGACGCTTCTAAGCTAATGATACCAATTTTAGAATAGAAACGGTGTGAAACATGTTTACACATAAAGGTACCACATAGAGTCGCCCGCTAACGGCAGGCCATATGTTTGGTATGCTAAGTGAACGCAACATCTGTGCTTCCCTTTTTTAGGTGCTTTGTTGACGTCACGTTGAATAGAAGTCGTCGGCAACTCGACTACCAAGTAAAAATAAACAGCAACGACATGTAACAGGTACGTCGTGTGAGCAGGTAAGCGCTAACACCAAACGTGTCAACTTTGCTGGATTTCTAAGCGCCCGCAAGGTATGCTGGGTCATGCAAATACTAACTCACATACTAGTTGATTTTAATTTTAATTTTAATTTTAATTTTAATTTTAATTTTAATTTTAATTTTAATTTTAATTTTAATTTTAATTTTAATTTTAATTTTAATTTTAATTTTAATTTTAATTTTAATTTTAATTTTAATTTTAATTTTAATTTTAATTTTAATTTTAATTTTAATTTTAATTTTAAATACTAATTTAAATACTAATAAATTAAAAATTTTAATTGTAATTTTAATTGTAATCTTAATACATTTTTAGATACTAATTTAAATACTAACAAATTAATCATTTTAATTTTAATTTTAAAATTTTCAATTTTAAAATTTTCAATCTTTTTTTTATTATTTAGCTGTTTCCCCTGCACGGGAAAATTAAAATTAAAATTAAAATTCCAAAAAGACGCGAGGTTAATTGTTAAAAGTATGAATATGAGTGTGAATGGTTGTTTGGCTCCAGCCCCCCTCGTGAGGATAAGCGGTAGAAAATGAATAATTATGTCTGCATCACTGATAATATTTTTTATCAAGAAATTCTTCCATTTGCATTGTACGGTCCTTGAACGCACCACAGTTGCTGTGAGATGCGAAGCGTGAAGCCAGTACTTTAAAAGGTGTCGCGAGTGAACTATGACAAATGAAGAGGTCTGGCAAAGAATCTAATCTCATAATTACAACAATCCGGCTCGGGAATCTGTGAGAAAACGTCAATATGAAGCTAGGAAGAGGATTTGGACCTGAAAATCCATCCAGCTGACCCTTGACTGTACCTCTGTAGACCGCCATTAAAGGCGTTAAAGCTTTCACACACATGAGGTGACGGCAACAAATGCTATGAGTTGCTTCCAGCGCTAAGCATCTTGTGAAGGAAATGGCTGGGTGATGTAACACTTTGCTATGGTGGCATCGAACCCTGCAACGTGTCAACACTCAACAAAACTGTCACATTTAACTCATTCACGACCATTTCATCAGAAACAACTCAATAGTTTCTACCTTTTTCAGTTCTTTAGTAAAAAAAAAAAAGCAGTTTAACATAGGTAAGTTTCAGGGAAAAATCAGTTCCCAACTAGAAACTACAACTTTTTGTGAAGATACTTTTTAAGTATAACGTTCATCTGGAGACAAATATTCAATATTTCATTGGCAATTTCACTGCTGTGTTATTGTGCAATCACAATAAAGGAAGTCTTTTATTCTCTCTATCCATCTATGCATCTCTCTCTCTATCCATCTTGCTCAATCTCTCTCTCTATCCATCTCTCTCTCTATTCAGCTCTCTCTATCTCTCTCTCTCTCGCTCTCTCTATCCATCTCTCTCTATCTCTCTCTCTATCCATCTCTCTCTATCTCTCTCTCTATCCATCACTCTCTTTCTCTCTCTCTATCTCTCTCTCTATTCATCACTCTCTTTCTCTCTCTCTCTATCCATCTCTCTCTCTATCCATCTTGCTCTCGCTCTCTCTATCCATCTCTCTCTCTATCCAGCTCTCTCTCTCTCGCTCTCTCTATCCATCTCTCTCTCTATCCAGCTCTCTCGCTCTCTCTATCTCTCTCTATATCCATCATTCTCTTTTTCTCTCTCTATCCATCTCTCTCTCCATCCATCACTCTCTTTCTCTCTCTATCAATCTCTCTCTATCTCTCTCTATCCATTGCTCTCTTTCTATCATCGCTCTCTCTCTCTCTATCCATCTCTCTCTCTATCTCTCGCTATCATCTCTCTATCCATCTCTTTCTGTCTCTCTCTCTCTCTACCATCTCTCTCTATAAAATCTATCCATCTCTCTATCTCTCTCTCTATCTCTCTCTATCGTCTCTCTATCTCTCTCTATCATCTCTCTATCTCTCTCTCTTTCTCTCTCTCTATCTATTGCTCTCTTTCTCTCTCTATCCATCGCTCTCTCTCTCTCTATCTCTCTCTATCCATCGCTCTCTTTCTCTCTATCCATCGCTCTCTCTATCTCTCTCTCTATCCATCTTTCTCTCTATCTCTCTCTCTATCCATCTTTCTCTCTATCTCTCTCTATCCATCTCTCTCTCTATCTCTCTCTATCCATCTATCATCTCTCTCTAGCTATCTCTAGCTATCTCTCTCTATCCATCTATCCATCTCTCTCTCTATCTCTCTATCCATCTCTCTGTCTATCTGTTGCTTTTGTCACAGGTGTAGAATGTAAAGAAGTATACCAACATAAACAACAAAAAATGGGTTGCTTTACATCAAAAATAATCATTCATTTACCAACATATTATTTACAATTTTCACATTTGGGACTTAATTGTGTGCATTCAAATTTATATTTTCTATTTTTATGTTTTAAAATTGCTCTGTAAATATATCCATTAGTGGGGAGTTGCATCATCTCTCTTTTTTAGCCTGTTGCACAAAAAAAAAAACATACTACTTTGTTGGAATCGTCCGTATGTGGAAATACGACTTTAGTATTGAATGAGTTAGCCATTGATTCCGTGTAAGGGAGCCCCCAACACCCCCACACTGAACCCTTTTATTGGATTGAATTCCTCTTAAAGCGAATGGACGCCCCTTTGGCACTTTTTCCTGTGAACACAGATCTTGACCACAATTACAGGATTGCTTGCTGATACCCTCGGAATATCGTCTCCTGTCAAGGAGCCATTGGTTGAAAATAAAGGAGTTAGCCAAGCAAAGCAATTGCCAAGACATTATTTGTTCAAGGCACAGAGGAACCGAAGGTGTTTCAGACAAAACCTTCTAGTAAATGGAGATGCTTGGGATGGATGTTGATGGAACAACCATGAGAAGACCATCAGAACAACGGGGACAGTATTTGGGAGCAGTGAAAGGAGATGGATGAATGGAGGGAGAATAAAACACATTCATTCATTTTCTACCGCTTATCCTCACCAGGATCGCGGGGGTGCTGGAGCCTATCCCAGCTGTCTTGAGTTTGGGTCTCCTAGCTGTAAGGCCTGCGTGCTAAACACTTTGCCGAAGTGCAGCCCTGAAAAAATAATTCATTCATTCATTTTCTACCACTTATCCTCATGAGGGTCGGAGGAGGGGGTGCTGGAGCCTATCCCAGCTGTCTTGAACTTGGGTCTCCTAGCTGTAAGGCCTGCGTGCTAAACACTTTTTCCGTTGTGCAGCCCTAGAAAAAGAATTCATTCATTTTCTACCGCTTATCCTCACCAGTGCCGCAGGGTTGCTGGAGCCTATCCCAGCTGCATTGAGCTTGGGTCTCCTAGCTGTAAGGCCTGCGTGCTAAACACTTTTTCCGTTGTGCAGCCCTAGAAAAAGAATTCATTCATTTTCTACCGCTTATCCTCACAAGGGTCGCGGGGGTGCTGGAGCCTATCGCAGCTGTCTTGAGCTTGGGTCTCCTAGCTGTAAGGCCTGCGTGCTAAACACTTTTCTGCCGTGCAGCCCTGGAAAAAATCATTCATTCATTCATTTTCTACCGCTTATCCTCATGAGGGTTGCAGTGGTGCTGGAGCCTATCCCAGCTGTCTTGAGCTTGGGTCTCTTAGCTGTGTAAGACCTGCGTGCTAAACACCTTTCTCCCGTGCAGCCCTGGAAAAAGAATTCATTCATTCATTTTCTACCGCTTATCCTCACAAGGGTCGCGGGGGTGCTAGAGCCTATCCCAGCTGTCTTGAACTTGGGTCTCTTAGGTGTAAGACCTGCGTGCTAAACACTCTTCTACCGTGCAGCCCTAGAAAAATCATTCATTTATTAATTTTCTACCGCTTACCCTCACGAGGGTCGAGGGGGTGCTGGAGCCTATCCCAGGTGTATTGAGCTTGGGTCTCCTAGCTGTAAGGCCTGCGTGCGAAACACTTTTTCCACCGTGCAGCCTTGGAAAAATCATTCATTCATTCATTTTCTACCGCTTATCCTCATGAGGGTTGGGGGGGGGGGCTGCTGGAGCCTATCATAGCTGTCTTGAGTTTGGGTCTCCTTGCTGTAAGGTCTGCTGGAGCGTAAGTCTTCCAGAAAAGCCACAGACCATCACACTACCACCACCATATTTACTGTATTGCATATTTTGATGTAATGGGTATTGGGGATCATCAAGATGTTTTCTAGCAAAATGGAGTCAAACCTTAATATTCACTTGTGGATAGGAGCTGGGATAGGCTCCAGCACCCCCGCGACCTTTGTGAGAATAAGCGGTAGAAAATGAATGAATGAACATCTTGAGGATACCGAGACCTTTGAGAAAATACTTGCATTTTTGCACTTGTTGCATTTTTTTGGAAGGGCGTATTTCAGAGTAAAATATAGTGGTGGTAGTGCGATGGTCCGGTGTTGTTTTGCTGCTTCAGGACCTGGAAGACTTGCTGTAATTAATAGAACCATGAATGCTGCTGTCTGAATGGCTGAGGAAAAACTATTTTTTTTCCTCCCGTAATAATAAAATGTTTCAATAAATGTTTTCATTGACTAATATTAACATTTGTTCCATGATTTGAAACATTTAAGTGCAGCAAATGAAATATTTATTAATATGAAATATTAACTTATTGAGTAGTTACTCTGCCAAGTGGTATTATTATTATTATTTTTTAATGTTGACATCACAGAATGTTCTTCAGCCTTGGTGTCTCATCGCATCCCTACAACTTGTGTTCGGCGTCAGATGCGATGTGGCGTTGGGAGAACCTTGGATAACCTTTTCTCAGCTCGACATGACATATTCATCATGTCGCTGTGGGTGTTGCGTTCAGTGATGCACGCTCGTTGAGGGCACAAGTTAAGAGGCGACGTAGGAGAGCTGGGAGTACACAGAGTCAGCAGTAGCCATTAATTGGATGTGAAGGAACATCGAGCTCCTTGCGTGTAGAAGAAGAAGAAGAAGCCACGGTCATATTTGAAGTTGGGATAAAGTTCAGCATATTTTTTTTCATTCATTTTCTACCGCTTGTCCTCATGAGGGTCGCGGGGGGTGCCAGGTATCCCAGCTGTCTTCGGGCGAGAGGCGGGGTACACCCTGGACTGGTGGCCAGCCAATCACAGGGCACATATAGACAAACAACCATTCACACTCACATTCATACCTGTGGCTAATTAACCTAGCATGTTGGTGGTGGTAGTGTGATGGTCTGTGGCTTTTCTGGAAGAAAATCCACACGAGGGTGGCGGACATGTGAGAATTATTTAAATTTTTTGAATATTTAATTTTTTTGAATTTATTTATTTATTTATTTTTTTATTGAATTTACAGATTCAATTGTGTTTTTTTGAATTATTTAAAGTTTTTGAAAATTCAATCATTTTCTACCGCTTTTTCCTCACGAGGGTCGCGGGGGGTGCTGGAGCCTATCCCAGCTGTCTTCGGGCGAGAGGCGGGGTACACCCTGGACTGGTCGCCAGCCAATCACAGGGCAGTTTTTGAATATTTAATTGTTAATTTTTTTCATTTTGAATTTTAGAATTTTTTCTTGAATCTGAATCTTATTGAATTTGAACCTAGCATGTTGGTGGTGGTTAATTTTTTTATTTTTAATATTTTTTATTTATTTTTTAATTTTTTTTATTGAATTTACAGATTCAATTGTGTTTTTTCGAACATACGAACCCGATCACCTAGCCCTAAATTTTCCTCACCCACTTATTAAACATTCACTAGGGTCGTGGGGGGGGGATGCTGGAGCTTATCCCAGCTGTCTTCGGGCGAGAGGCGGGGTACACCATGGACTGGTGGCCAGCCAATCACAGGCTGGAGCATATTTTTCAGTTCAAAATAATTTTTTCAGACCAATACATATGCTAAACAATACTAGCATTTCTAACCCCCAACACCATGCACACACGCTTCCCCAACAGGAGGCTACCTAGCATGTCTTGAGGTTTATCCGGTTTATAGTGGAGAATGAGTCATCTAGTCGTTGCCCACTTGTGCTTCTCTCAGGTACATCATCTTGATTAGATTTGGCAACGCTGGCCTTACACTTTGTTCCTGATTGAAGTGACCTTTGAAGAATCTGCTTTCAATACATTTCAGCGGCGCTTTAATTGGCAATTATACTGATTCAAGTTGCTTTGTGGAGATGGTCTCTGTGGAGCTCCCAATTTAAAGTCACAGTAAAGAACAACTATTACAGTGTTGGTTTGGAAGACCTGGGTTTGATTCTCAACTTGGGCATGGAGATACATATGCGGGCGGTCAAGTGGTTAGTGCGCAGACCTCACAGCTAGGAGACCAGGGTTCAATTACACCCTCGGCTATCTCTGTGTGGAGTTTGCATGTTCTCCCCGTGCATGCGTGGGTTTTCTCCGGGTACTCCGGTTTCCTTCCACATTCCAAAAACATGCTAGGTTAATTAGCCACTCCAAATTGTCCATAGGTATGAATGTGAGTGTGAATGGTTGTTTGTCTATATGTGCCCTGTGATTGGCTGGCCACCAGTCCAGGGTGTACCCCGCCTCTCGCCCGAAGACAGCTGGGATAGGCTCCAGCACCCCCCACGACCCTAGTGAATGTTTAATAAGTGGTTGAGGAAAATTTAGGACTCGGTGATCGGGTTAGTATACTCGAAAAAAACACAATTTAATCTGTAAATTCTATAAAAAAATTCAAAAACTAAGAATTAAAAATTCAAAAAAATTAAAAATTCATAAAAATTAAATAATTCTCACATGCCCGCCACCCTCATGAGGATTTTCTTCCAGAAAAGCCACAGACCATCACACTACCACCACCAACATGCTAAGTTAATTAGCCACTCCAAATTGTCCATAGGTATGAATGTGAGTGTGAATGGTTGTTTGTCTATATGTGCCCTGTGATTGGCTGGCCACCAGTCCAGGGTGTACCCCGCCTCTCTCCTGAAGACAGCTGGGATAGGCTCCAGCACCCTCCAGACCCTCGTGAATATTTAATAAGTTGGTGAGGAAAAATGTAGGGCTAGGTGATCGGGTTCGTATATTTGAAAAAAACGCAATTGAATCTGTAAGTTTAATCAAAAATTCAAAAAAATACAAAATAAAATATTCAAAAAATTTAAATAATTCTCACACACCCACCACCCTCGTGAGGATAAGTGGTAGAAAATGATTGAATTAATTTATAACAGCAAGTCTTCCAGAAAAGCCACAGATCATCACACTACCACCACTATATTTTACTGTATTACATATTTTAATGTAACGGGGCTTGGGGATCATCAAGATGTTTTCTGGCAAAATGGAATCGAACCTTAATGTTTTTTTTTTTTTGTTCAGCAGTGGTTTTGGTCTTGGAACCATGCCATGCAGGCCATTTTTGCCCATTGTCATGAACACTGAGGCCTGCAGTTCTTTGACATGTTGTTGTGGGGTCTTTTGTGACCCGTTATTGGGGTCATTTTGGTTGGCCGGCCACTCTTGGAAAGTTTCACCACTTTTCTATGTTTTCAGCATTTGTGGATAATGGCTCTCACTGTAGTTGGCTGGAGTCCCAAAGCTTTAGAAATAGCTTTTTCATAACAATAGATTTTTAACAGGTTTTATGTTTATGTCTGATTGTTTTGTTTGTACTTTGTGGGAAATGTGGGCTGCAAAATATGTACAGTATTTTTTTTATTTTTTATGCAGTAGTAAACTAATAGTACTTACTTAATGGTAGTAAACCCTTGCTCTCTGTTGTGTCCAGCACACACACACATATATAGCTCAGCCTTAGGCTTAAATACTTCACAGCCTCTAATCAGTGTGTCATTGCTGGCTTTAAGAGATTTATATATTTCCTGTACGGGAAAAAAAACATTTTTCAGCCATCCACTATCACTTTCCGTGTATTTATTGTGGAGTGTCCTTATTTGTTCCACATTCGTTTTTACAGCTCTGTAAATATTTCCAACAGTTTTCTAACCACAAATTAGTATCTTTAGTAGCCGACATGAATGAAAGCGTTGTTGCTGTGCTGGTTTGGTGTGTGACGCAGAATGCAGTTTTATAACACAAACACCCCCTCACCCCCCGGGGACGAACCACCACCACCACCTCCACCACCACCACCTCGACATAGATTTTCTCTTCTTGAGCTGAGTTAAGAATAAATGACATAAAAATGACATCCTTCAGGAATATACATTTTTTCCATAATATTTGTAATATATTACTGTTATTATATCTTGTCACATTCATACTGTGCATACTGTTTATAATCTGCAATAGCCATATTATAGTCATTTATATTCCTGTATATATCCACACTGTATCATAATCATAGCCTGTTATAGTTTGTACATATATCTGTCCATTTACAGCTCTATTCTATTTCTACATTTACTTACTAATAAGGTATTTATAAATTTGCACTTCTGGTTGGATGCTAACTGCATTTTGTTGCCCTGTACCAGTGACATGAGCAATAACAATAACATTGAATCTAATCTAATCTAATATTGTATATATGTGTGTAATGTTTGTATGTTTATGTATATATGTGTGTGTATTTATACATAGATAAATATATAATATAATATAATGATAATATAATTTATAATATTTTATTAAATTTTATTAAATTATTAATTGAATTCAAATCATCCTGTGTCCAATAATTAAAATTATTAAAATGAAATAAAATAAATTGAAAAAAGATTTTGTAAACAACATGAAGATATAATTAATAATACCAACACTAATAAACCAGCATAAAAACACAGACTGTGAAATCTGATATTTGTAATATAATCTAATATTGTATATATATGTGTAATGTTTGTATGTTTATGTATATATGTGTGTGTATTTATATATGGATAAATATTATATAATTATAATAATATAATATTTATAATTTTATGTTATTTTTTATTTTTTTTAATTTACAGATTCATTAATATTATACTAATATTATCTAATATTATATAACAATTATATACAATAAATAAATAGATTAATACAATGTAAAGATATCAACGTGTGTCCAATAATTAAAATTATTAAAATAAAAAATTAAAATAAAAAAATTATTATTATTGTAAACAACATGAAGATATAATTAATAATACCAACACTGTAATAAACCAGCATAAAAACACAGACTGTGAAAATAAACAATCAATATAACTGAGAAGTAAAAAAAAGTACTTACACGCACCGGAATATGATTTACTTTGAAAGTACCAACCGGAAGTAGTTGCGTCGCCCTCCCCCCACACGCTGACTTAACAGCTGGAAGAAGAAGCTGCTGATCCGCTGCGGTGATTCAGAGCAGACTTGAGACGAGGGGATAGGAACGTCACGGGACTATTTGACTTTTATCCGCAACACCGCTGCCCCTTTTTCTTCTAGAACTTTCCAACTTTCTCTTAATTGTAGTTCCGTAAAAACCAGACAGGGATTTAACTCCGGAGTGACTGATGTTCAAAAAGGTAAGGAATCTGGAATCGTCACTTTTGTTATGATGTCGAGTGTTCGAAGTCACTTTCTTTTGAAGCGTAATTCATGTGTGTGTATTTTTTTTTAAAGGGTAATAGCCACTATTGTTATTTTTTTAGTGATAATTTACATTTTAGTTTTTGTTTTAGTTAAATAGATTCTCAATTTTAATCTGAATCTAATGACACTCTGGTACTATGGTATTGAATGGCAGCCTATGCGATGGTAATAATGCTATGTTTTGGTATGAATGTAAACATATTGTTGTTGTATTGGTTTAAAACCACAGTTAAAGACATCCTGGCAAAAAACATAGTAAACAAAATATCATATTTATTATGGCAATAGTGATATTTTTGTTTGGGGCAGATAGTATCATTGAGCTAAATACCCTTATATGCTAAACAGATTGTAATATATGGAGTATTATTTGGCTTTATTTGATGTTTGGTTGTTATGCAAATTTGGAGAGGCTGGACCGGAGCAGGAGGGGATAGAAAAGAAGAAAAAAAGAAAAGGGACAAGAACAACAACAATAGATACTTTTACGTGTACTATGTAACTGGCTGTGTCCTGAAAGCTAACAGCTCGTAGAAACGATCCTCCGCCGACAAATTTCAAAATAGCCAATAAAATAAAATAAAAAAAAGTAATAGGAAGATGCCATCATCAGGTCGGCCAATTCCCATCACATGGATACACAACTGTGCATGCCTCGCTTTATTTACGTAATTTCCACTTGGAGCTTACTTGTGGGACAAAAACGAGCTCAGAACTAACCGCATTGTTTGTTTGTTTTGCTAAGTTAGGAATAAATTACATAAAAAAGACATTTGATCAGACTTTCTAAGATATATCTTTCAGGAATATACATTTTTCATAATAATATTTGGAATATACTGTATATATGTGTGTAATATTTGTATGTTTATGTATATATGTGTGTGTATTTATATATAGATATATAAATGCTTTGGTTTTGGTGAGTGACATGTTAAGACATCCTGGCAAAAACATAGTAAACAAAATACCATATTTATTATGACAATAGTGATATTTTTGTTTGGAGCAGATAGTATAATTGAGCTAAATACCCTTACATGCTAATCAGATTGTATGCTACACCTTCCCTGTTATATGGAGTATTATTTGGCTTTATTTGATGTTTGGTTGTTATGCAAATTTGGAGAGGCTGGGCCGGAGCAGGAGGGGCTAGAAAAGAAGAAAAAAGAAAAGGGACAAGAACAACAACAATAGATACTTTTACGTGTACTATGAACAGTTCGTAGAAACGATCCTCTGCCTACAAATTTCAAAATGGCCAATAAGATTAAAAAAAAAAAAAAGTCACAGGAAGATGACATCAGGTCGGCCAATTCCCATCAAATGGATACACAACTGTGCATGCCTCAGTTTATTTACTTGTAGCTTACTCGTGGGACAAAAACGAGCTCAGAACTAACCGCATTGTTTGTTTGTTTTGTGGTAAACAGTCACATTCGGAGTCCAAAGACCAGAGGCATGTTCTAGGAATCATGTTTAACTTATCCAAGATCTTGTCTTTGTTTTCGGGTTTCACAAATTCAAACATTGCACAGTGATTACTTCACTCGGAAGCACAATCTATGATGTAAAGTATGAAAATTATGAAGATATTAATAGTTGATCAAGGAAACACAGAAACACAAAAAAACTGATTGATCACTGACTGATTTGTAAATGTTCATTTTTGTTTACTTCTTTCATTTGCAACTTGAGCTGCAACAATTAATCGATTAATCCATTACCCAGTTAATTTTAAACTATTTTGGTAATCAAATTATCATTTTTTTAACATTTAAATATGCGTCTCAATTGTGAATATTTTTTTATTTAGTCATCCATGACTTCATGTTTTAGCCAAAAGATGATATTCACACATATTAGCTTTGATATTGGAAAATATTGATGGGAATCTTTGCCTCTTTTCTGATACAGTACATTATGGACCCAACCACTACCTATGCTATGGTGGAACCGGCTAACTCGGTTAGCTTATTCAAAATACATCGCTCTCTGCAACAGCTATTTTTGACGATTTTTGCTGAATTTTTCAAAGCACACAGAATATTTTTTTCTCCCTTTTTCTGTTCTTTAGTAATCAGCAGGTAAGTTTCGGGGAAATATCAGTTCCCAACAAAAAATACAATTTAGCTATGTATATGTATGTTTTGCCAAAAATCTACACAATGGTGACACAACATAAACTAAAATCATTATTTGGCATGAAAATACCCATGCAGTTATACTCGCGTAGTATTTGAAATACTTATCAGTCACTGTATTTGTGTTCATTTGTGAAATGTAGCATTTGTTGCCATTTGTTAAGTCTCTATAAATTGTAATTACCGAATCTCCGCAAAACTACAAAAGCCAGAACCACAATATGTATTCATTTATATGTTAAAAACTCAAAAAAAACATAATTTTGCATTTCTATTATTAATATATTGTGATTGATTGCATTCACGTGGCTTTTTTTATTCAACAGATCTCAATTTTCTTTCCTCTTATTTGCATTTGTTGTGCTCCCAACTGCACCATCATAGCAATAATAACTTATTCACACCATCAACAATTATCTACCATTTGCAATGTAATGATCTATCAGTGCACGCTGAGGGATAATAGATTCACCGTAGTCGTGTTTCTTGTGTGTAATGACGTGATGGCATTGTTGTTCTAACAAGCCTCTTCATTTCACATGTCAGTAGCTCATCCTGTTTACAATTAGCTAGCTTAATTTTCATATCTCTGCATTTCTGAACGCCGCATGTTTTCCCCGAGAGGTAAACTTGAAATTATTATTATTTATTCAATTATTATTATTTAAATTATTTGTACAAATTACTGTTTATGATGTACGTTGTTCATATTTGATGTCATCTGTTTATTCTCCATGTTATTATTATTATTATTTATTATTATTATGCTGGAGCCAGGCAATGACGTCTATCCGTCTATCCGTCTATCCGTCTATCTATCAGTCTGTCTATCCGTCTATCCGTCCGTCTATCCGTCCGTCTATCCGTCCGTCTATCCGTCCGTCTATTCGTCCGTCTATCCGTCCGTCTATCCGTCCGTCTATCCGTCCGTCTACCTATCCGTCTTGACATATTGGACAACAATTAAGATTAAACGTGTTTGATTTCGGACAGAATTCATTAATTTTATGCCACGTTTTCCCTGGTAGTTCTTCCGATTTCATTCTTTATTCCGGACGAAAACATTTTATTTCAAAATGGGGTCGGATGCTCACTACTAATTAACTAACACGACAACTCGCTAACCTCGTTCATTGATACCTAGCTCTCAATTTGAACACTTGGAATGCCTTTGGTGAAGGTATTTGTTTGTTACATAAAACGTCACAAATGACACTCATAAGATTCCTGTGCAGATTCATTCATACTGTGACTTGATCCCCAGCTGGGAGGGAAATCTTCCATTTTAGGCAAAAGGCACGCACGGCAGTAGATGGAAGAATTCCTTGCCATTCTACCTGAAACTATAAGAAGTGTTTATGACTGTGTCCCTTTGGATTTCATGGGGTAACATTTTTGTTTAGTTGATCAGTTGAAAAGCAAAGATGAAGAATGCTTGCGAATTCTAAGTCAAAATCAGGTGTATAGAATAAAACCTGTTTAGGACCATCTAAGTACATTATTAGAGCTCTCTACACATGAAATAACACCCCTATAGTCACTTTTATACTAAAAACTTGTGTGTATTGTTGTAAATATATTCAAGTAGCCCGTGTTAGTTGCTGTTCCTTTTGTGAGATTATTCAAACCCATAATAAATGCCTGTTATCTGGTGCTTGTGTGTTTCGCTGAACTTTAAGGTAGCATTACTGAGCATTACCTAGTGAACACTACATGTTATCACAAAGTTCCTGAAAGCATCTTCTGAATGTCTTATATTTACATTCTAGTTAATTTATTATTAACTATTTTTATGCTTGAAGATAATTAATATATCTTTTAATTTAATTAATTAAAAAATTAATAGTCCGTATTCAACCACAAAACAGCACGATTTATTGACTAATATATTAGATTAAAATTAATACAATAGAAATTCAAGTCTTCGGACTGCTTGAAGATGTATGCAATATAATTAATTAAATTAATTTAAAAAATATGTACAATTAATAGTCCGTATTCAACCACAAAACAGCACGATTTATTGAGTAATATATTAGATAAAAATTAAAACAATATAAATTCAAGTCTTCAGTCTTCGGACTGCTTGAAGATGTACGTAATATAATTAATTTAATTAATTTTAAAAATATGTACAATTTATAGTCCGTATTCAACCACAAAACAGCACAATTTATTGACTAATATATTAGATTAAAATTAAAACAATATAAATTCAAGTCTTCAGTCTTCGGACTGCTTGAAGATGTATGTATTATAATTAATTTAATTAATTAAAATAATATGTACAATTAATAGTCCGTATTCAACCACAAAACAGCATGATTTATTGACTAATATATTAGATTAAAATTAAAACAATATAAATTAAAATATAAAAATGACGGGGGGTGGGTACTTTCTTGCACAGGTTGGCAGGTCAGAGTTTTACAGTGAAGGAACGCCAAATATGTGTGCACTGATTTGAACGCTATGTATGACGTAACAGCACCGACGCGTTATAATCAGTTTGTCCAGCTAATCAGCAGGTTGCCTTTTTTCAGGTTTCTGATTGTCCAAAATGGGCATTAGAGTCTGTGAATGTGTTTTAATGTGGAAAACACATGTGGGTAGAGTACTGTAGCCTTTACTGACATTGATCCTTTGCATCATGGCGGGGGGGGGGATACAGTATGATTAGAACGCTAGACTTAAAGGGCATAAGTTGTAATTATCTGTCAACAAGTAATTTTCCGGGAAATGGTTTTCCCTTTGGAGTGGTGCGATAATGACCTAAAGGGGAATGATCGCAAACAGTCTAGTCGTTGTTCTCTCAGGGTGAAGTATTCTCACTGACCATTTGTTCTAGTACATGGTGCTATATATAGCATAAAAATCATAAAAATAGATCGGACACTTGGTTAATGATGCTAGTATATCCTTATACAAGCTATGCTTTCATTCATTCATTTTCTACCGCTTTTCCTCACAAGGGTCATGGGGGGGGGGGGTGCTGGAGCCTATCCCAGCTGTCTTCGGGCGAGAGTACACCCTGGACTGGTGGCCATCCAATCACAGGGCACATATAGACAAACAACCATTCACACTCACATTCATACCTGTGGCCAATTATGTATGTTGGTGGTGGTAGTGTGATGGTCTGTGGTTTGTGGAGGAGGTGCTGTCACGGTTAATTGGTTCTAGTCCCATTCATGTGAATTTCTGTGATTGCTTAATTAGAAATTGAATATTTTTTGGAGTGACAACATTGAAAATCTGTTTACAACCTTTTAATTATGTTTTTTTTTTTTATTATTGGAGCCGTCGAGACATGAAATAACACCCATATAGTCACATAAGACTTGTACCATTATTATTATTTGAATGCATCGTTTACATCGTTTTTTACTCTATTTTTTTATTTCTTTTTTCTTCACTGTAAAGCATCTTTGAGTACTCTGAAAAGCGCTATACAAATAAAATGTATTATTATTATTATTATTATTATTATTCATTCAGTCATTTTCTACTGCTTAACCTCACAAGGGTCGTGGGGGGTGCTGGAGCCTATCCCAGCTGTCTTCGGGTGAGAGGCGGGGTACACCCTGGACTGGTGGCCAGCCAATCACAGGGCACATATAGACAAACAACCATTCACACTCACATTCATACCTATGGACAATTTGGAGTGGCTAATTAACCTAGCATGTTTTTGGAATGTGGGAGGAAACCGGAGTACCCGGAGAAAACCCACGGGGAGAACATGCAAACTCCACACAGAGCTGGCCGAGGGTGGAATTGAACCCTGGTCTCCTCGCTGTGAGGTCTGCGCGCTAACCACCCAGTCATCTGTATCATCCTTTCCTTTGTTTTCCACAGAAAAGTCCCCACAGCTGGCAGTGATGGTGAATGCGACGTGGCCATATTCCTCCTACGTGCCCCATTATCTCCTCCGTGGCGATCCGTTTGCTTCAAGACTCTCTAAGGAGGCAGACATTGTTGCAGCTTTTTACATCTGCATCATAGGTCAGTGCTGTTATTATGGCACATAAAATGTTAGCAAAGTGTTTGATTAAAAAATAAAATTATGTATGTCCTGCATTTATGGTATAGTATGATATAGGGGTGTAAGAAAATATCGTTTCGGCGATATATATCGTGTTACTTTGTTCCACGATACTGTATTGACAAGATATTTATCATAATGTTGATTTAAGTGATGCTTATGCAACATTTATCACTCTTTCTCTTTTATAGGTATTTTGTCTGCAACAGGGAACGGATACGTTTTGTACATGACCATCAAACGCAAAACCAAACTGAAGCCTCCGGAGCTCATGACTGTCAACTTAGCCATCTTTGACTTCGGCATATCAGGTACCTTTTACAACTTTCATCAAAACACACAGTTTTATTTAAAAAAAAAACCCAATGAGAAATATTTCCAACTCCACCAATTGTTCATGATAAAACACTGGTACATTATATTACAGTAGATGCGAGACTCGAGAAAGTATAAGTACAAATAAACGTCACACAAAAAATTTTCATCGATAAATACAACGTCAAAATTACCGATATCTGTTGATGTTAGATTACCATCTACTGGTAACACGTTTGGTAGCATTTACTATAACAATCATGTACAGTACCGAATGCTGCATTAGTTTACTGTCAATTTTACGCTGTATTATTAATTATTTTGAGTTAACTTTATGAGTGAATAAGGTGGGTTTTCTGGAAAAAATTTTAACTCTACTTTAGATAAGAAAATCTGTCAAAATCTGTAAAAAAAATATAGAAAACTAATTAGCTCAAAATGCTCAGTTTGAGAAGGTGTGGTAAAACTGGTCCTTTGTGATGTCACAGAGGAGCGGACTGGGCGTGGCTGTAGGCCACTTTCCCCCAAAGCTCTGCTTCTCTGTTTACTCGGCAAGCTCAGGCAAGTGAAATATATTTTCTGTCAAAACTGGACGGTTAATAAAACACAGTTTTATGAAAAAAAAACACTGAGAAATATTTCCAACTCCACCAATTGTTCATGATAAAACGCTGGTAGATTATATTACAGTAGATGCGAGATTCGAGAAAGTATAGGTACAGATAAACAAGCTCTACTTCACACCAAAAATTGCAGTACCGTATATCATCGATAAATACAACATAAAAATTACTAATTATTATTTAAAACTAATTAGCTCGAAATACTCTGTTTGAGAAGGCATGGGAAATCCTTGCTGAAGCCAGAAGTGGCGTACTCTCGCCGGAAAAGTTGTATTAATGCGGCGCCATCACATCCGGCATCTGAGCTACACGGAACAAACGGTGCCTTTGACAAAGTGTGTCCGACAATGAGTGCTGACAATCTTGGGCAGATGTTTGTCTTCTCCTGAGCTCCACCGCAACATTGGCGCTACGTCACCACTCTTGAGTTCATACACAGGAAGTCAGGGGTCTCCATCCAGTAGCTCCTAAACACTTAGCTACTTCAATTAGCTCACCAAAGACTTTTTCAACTGGCCTTAAAATTTTGGTAAGGGTTATCTAATGCAACTTCTGCAATTAAAAACAAATAATGTTTAGAATACAAACATATCAATCTACTGTACATTTTTGTGGGGCATTAAAAATTATATAATGTATAACTTATTTTTATAAACAAACTGGCTCGGAATGCCTCAAAGCCATATTTTCATTTACGATTTTGTTCATGTGCCCTGAATCAGTGAGAGAAATATTGAAAAGCTAATAACAATTACATTCCCGCAGGCGTTGACACTCAAATAATGAGCTTTGTATTAATTGTCCTTTGCTTTTCCGTTTTACCTATCGTACTTTGACTCATTTATTCATTCCCTACAAGCACGTCCGTGTTTTACTGATGAGCATCCGCTTCGATTAAACGTGGACTAGCGTCATGAGTTTGTAGTACTCACTTATGAGGACAATGTTTGCATGACCTTGTTGTAAATATGCTAACCACTTGGCCACCGTATGGCCGTAGAACGCTACAGAGAAATGGTGCTGAAATTCCCAAAGGGGGTTAGAGTCCAGGGGTCACTACTGAATGGCAAAATTGGGATACCCATTAAATATTGTTTTATTTTGATATTTTTCTACTGTTGGCTTGGCCTTGAGAGGAGTACCTCTTGGTTTTGTTCACGAGTGAGCGAAGCCTGGAATTCAAGATAAACGGGCGGATTGTTGCAGTGTCTGCATCGGTCCCTTACCTATAGTCGTGAACTTTGGGTTGTGACTGAAAGGACAAGGTCGCGGGTACAAGGCTGAAATTGGTTTTCTCCATAGTGTGGCTCTGGCATCTGGTCAGGATGCTTCCCTGAGTGAGGTGTTCAGGGAACGTCCGACTGATAGACGACCCAGAATATGTTGGAGAGACTATGGCTGTGTTCGAAACCACGTACTTGCATACTAACTCTTTGAGTATGCAGTGTGTCTGCACTGGCAGTATGCGATTTTTGAGTATGCGAGAAGTTGCCGGATGCGTACTGTATTCACCAGAAATGTTCATCAGCTTACTACTCATGCTCAAATTACCCAGGATGCAACGTGACAGGACATCACCGCCGAAAAAAAACAAAAAACAACAGTGTCAAGTCGGATATATTGCGAGTTGGTTTGCTTCTTGTTTTCAAAGTAAAAGCAGTCATTTATCACTATGTGTTTTTGTATGAGAAAAGTAAGGGGGTGTTTTATTTTGTGAAAATAACCAATACGTGCGTTGCTCACTTTGGCTAGCTTAAATTTTGCAGAATTCGCCGAACGAAATTGTAAACGGTTGCTATTTGGACAAATAAATGGCACACTCGCGACCTAGTACATAGATCTGTCCATACTTACTACTAATGTACTTATAAAATTGCACTTCTGGTTGGATGCTAACTGCATTTTGTTGCCCTGTACCAGTGACATGAGCAATAACAATAAAGTTGAATCTAATATAATCTAATCTAGTAAATGGCCACTTTAGCCACGTTTACATGAGGAGTTTTTCTCTTTCCGAATGGAATCTTTCCGAAAGCAATGGTATACATGGAAAGGAATATTCCAATCTCGTGTCTACATGCGCCGCTATAATCAACCAGAATAGTCAATAGGGCATGCCCAGTAAAACGTAAACACCAACATCACGTGATACCGACTTCCTCCAATTTTTCTTTCACTTGTTGGAATAACTCCGTATTGCCAGTTTTTCCTTTGTCCAGTCTTGGAATTTAGTTTGAATCAAAAACAAACTTTCCTTAGCAGTCCAGTGCCGATTGCTCACCTCCATTTTTTTTTTTAATCGAAGAACGTCTGGAGCTGCGTGTTACGTCATATCTCAGCATTCGCTGAAAGAACGCACCCGGGAACAGGAAAAGATAAAAGTTCAATCTTGCTAATATTTTATAATTAAGCTCGGCACATGTTTTATATAGATATGTATTTTCTTTTTAATAAAAGTGGACTTGTGAATGGCGTATAGAAGGGTTTAGATTCTGTTCCACAGATGGCGCTAATGCACACCAAAGCTGCTTGCCAACCGCCAATAAACAACAGAAGAAGAAAAACACCACAAAGAAGAACGCAGTCTGGCAACTTTCTGTTTGAGCGGGTACAAGACACCTCAATCGGATTGGGGAAAGGAATATTCCACCCCTGGGAATCCCGTTATATATTCATTCAGATTGGCACTTTTCTTTGGGAATGAGGTGTATACAAAGGTTACATTCTTTCCGTTTGAGCAAATAACCCAAATGGAATTGGAATATTTGGGTCCATGTAAACGTGGCTATTGTCGGGTCTAGAACCAATTAACCGCAACAAGCTAGAAATTACTGTCCATTACTTAAAAAAATTCAAATTAATCTTGTTCATATGAGTGTAAAATAGAAAATGCCTGGTAAAAATACAGGGACTTTGGGTCCATGTAAACGTGGCTTTTCTTGCCTGATTTTAAAAAAAAAATCCCAATAAAGTGATGTATTTAAAGAGTTTAGAGCTAAATTGAAATCAGCTTCAGCCTGTCGATTTCGGGTTGGGTCAGAGCGCAATGCATTGTGGATTATCACGTAGTACGCTGTTGTGTAAACGCTTTGCATACTGTCTGATGGATTGGGTATGCAGTATGTAGTAGTAAGTATGCGGTTTCGAACACAGTTAATGTCTCAAATGGCCTGGGAACACCTCAGGACCAGGCGGGAGGAGCCGGACAAAGTAGCTTTGGAGAGGAATGTCTGGGCTTCCCTGCTTAGGGATGACCCGACTTCCTGGTCTGATGACAGTCAGGCAGTAGCACACGTGGCGTTCAGTAGAATAATAATAATATTCATCACATTTCATCAGAAAACAAGCGCCCATGTGTGTGCCCTGGAGTTGTTTTCGCAGAAATTAGTTTAAGCAGTTAACAGTTCTCCTGTCATTCCATGTGACTGAATTTTAATGTCAGTTTAGCCAAAATAACAATAATAATAACCATTAACAGAAGAACCAGTTATAAAAACATAAGGGATTTAGTGTCGTACCATGTCTCCATCTATTGACGAGTTCTCCCCAATCTCATCATCAATATAAGCTGAGGGAAGAAAATTGACCACATCCTATCCAGACATGGGCTGCAGCATATTTCCCCACAGCTACAGCCTGAGATGGTATCAGTCAGGCAATCACTGTCACCGATTGGCTCGATGAAGACTCGAGTTTCATGCTGCCTATGACAGGTGACCAAGCCAAATGTCGACATGTCAATCGTCTGTGTGCCCGCATTGTTTTTTATAGCTTTAGTGTTCTCTAAAAGTGCGTTCCTATGTACTTTAAAAAAAATAAAATTGTGGCCTGTGGCTTGTCTGGTTGATAAGATTGTGATGTGACCCAGACGCACAAATAAAGAAAGATACTGTTTCCGACCACCAGTTTGCCCCACGGATACTTTCCTAGTACTTCCTGCTGACAATGAACGCCTTTCAAACGTTTTACCTTGTGACTTAATGACAGAAGAAATCATAATTGTTTGTTGTCTGTAAAATCAAGGCCAAAAATGCATAATTAGGTAGAAAAAAACATACATTAGTCGTACTGCAGTATAAGTCGCATTTTTTGCAGGTAATTTGTTTTAACTACTTGACCAAAACAGACATTACGTCCTCTTGGAAGGCAAGTACTAACAATAAAAAATAGAGATTAGGCTGAATAAGTGTAAGATATGCTAACACAATGTTTTTTTATGCTAACATAAACAGTTTTTTCATTTATAAGTCACTCTGGAGTACAAGTCGCAGAAACAGCCAACCTATGAAAAAAATGTGAGTTATAGTATATATGGAAAATACAGTAATTACGTAGAAAAAAAAACGTACATAAGTCGCACTGGAGTATAAGTCGCATTTTTTGCAGGTAATTTATTTTAACTACTTGACCAAAACAGACATTACATCCTCTTGGAAGGCAAGTACTAACAATAAAAAAATAAGAGAACAGGCTGAATAGGTGTAAGATATGCTAACACAATGTTTTTTTTTTTATGGTAACACAACAGTTTTTTCATTTATAAGTCACTCTGGAGTATAAGTCGCAGAAACAGCCAACCCATGAAAAAAATGTGAGTTAGAGTCTGGAAAATACGGTAATTACGTAGAAAAAAAAACGTACATAAGTCGCACTGGAGTATAAGTTGTAGGAACAGCCAACCTATGAAAAAAAGTGTGACTTATAATCCGGAAAATACGGTAGGAAAATGAATGAATGGTTTCACACCCAACCATGATAAATGAATTAAGGACTTTTAGAGCCCTCCAGACATCAACTAACACCCCTATAGTCTCCTTTACACTCGTATTACCCAATATAATAGACATAATAAGAGTAAACAAGCCATAATAGTGCTGACGTGTGTTGAAATAAAAGTCTTTTCGATGGGGGAGATCAGTGACGGTCGGACAGAAAGTGACATCAGGGGTTGTGTTTAGCTTGGCGTGGGTTAGTGTAGCAACTGTAGCATGTATTTTCATTAGGGATTATTGTTTCCGGTGTGAGATATTTCAAACCTGCAATAAAAAACTGTTGTTTCGGCGATCAAGTCTGGTGCTTGTGTGTGCTTATGTTGGTATTTTAGTTTATTAAGTCACTTTTATGGAAAAAATATGTAAAATTTGCTTCAATATGCATTTTTTTAAATTTAGAAATAACAGATTGTGCTACAAACTTTACATTTTTGAAAAACAAAGCTAAGTTGCAAAATGTGAACATTTACTTCCTTTTATTTGTTTACTTTCTGTGTTGTCGCTTTGCGATGACCGCAGTGAGCTTCTGTAAACTCCTCAAATGCATAGCGGAGTAGCTAATGTTTGAGCCCCCTTTCCCCCTCTAAGGCTCTAAACCCAGGGAAAAAAACACTCATGTTGTTCTCATTCATATTATAAAAAACAGGAAACTAATCTTATTTCCCACATTTTTTATTCTGTCCCACCCCACTCCCCTTTTGTCCTCTTGCATTATACCGCCATTATCCTCATCAAAACACCTTTCTATCCTTTCTCCCCATTACCTCTTTTGTGTTTGTTTGTGGTCTTCTGTTATTCTGCTGCATCCCTTATTCCGCTACCCCCCTGTCCTTAGTGACGGGAAAGCCCTTTTTTGTTGTTTCTAGCTTTTCCCATCGCTGGTTGTTTGGTTGGGAGGGCTGTCAGTTCTACGGATGGGCAGGCTTCTTCTTTGGATGCGGGAGCCTCACCACGATGACTGTGGTCAGCCTGGACAGATACCTCAAAATATGTCATCTGAGATATGGTACGTAAAGTTTTATGTCACAGCCTCTTAAACCTTTGGTACAGGTTTGGACTTATTCAACGTGCACACACACAAAATGAAGATAATTTAAAGTATCTGGAATCTGTCTATAGTGTCCCAATTCTCAAAGAACCACTATCGATTCAGTCACCAACATGTAGACAGTTTGTTTGGACACTTTTTGGCTGAATGATGACTCAGACAGTGTACAAAAATCTTTAACAGTATGAGTCAATCGCAATGAACTCACCCAGCCGTTGTTTTACCCCTTAGCTTGGGGGTACAAAGCCCTAGAAATGAAGACAAACCCTGGACCTCCCTTGAAAGGGTATGACGATTCAGTGAGTTTTAATAGTACATTTAAATGATTATGAGTTATTTTTGGTTTTGTTGGGCTTTTGGCTGAAGTTCTTTCGGGCTAATAACTATAAAAGCAATCTTCACTCGCTAAATGTACTGCAAAAAAAGGTCAGTAAGGATAATTCATAATGCCGCCTACAGAGAACATACTAACTCCTTATTTCTAAAATCACAAATACTTCAACTTGCTTCAAACAGCTAAAATAATGCATAAGGCTAAAAATAACCAATTAGTTAAAATGTCATCCAATACTTCTCTACAAGAGAGGAGAAATATGATCTCAAGTACATTTGAAACACTTCTATGCTAGGACTACGTTATGCTAGCCATAGCATTTCAGTATGTGGAATCAAACTATGGAATGGATTGAGTAAGGAAATCAAACAATGCACAACGATGAGCCAATTCAAGAAACAATACAAGCAGTTGATGTTTGCTAAATCCAAGGATGAAGAGCCTTGAACCAGTCATGATGTGCTATATATATCACTATATTGACACTTACTATGGTACCCATTATGGCATTGGATGCTCATATCACTGAGTACTTCGGTACGTGACAAAAAATAAAAAATTAAATAAAACTAAAAAAACAAAAATTCATAAAATATTTTTTAATTAAAAAAATATATTAGGAAAGCAGGAAGTGAACAAATGTAACAGTTACTGATTGTAAAAGTACCAGATGGAGGGGTAGGATTTAATAAGCTTTGCTTCTTCCTACTCCTTTTGGACATGTGGAACTGTGAACTGATTATGGGATGCATTCAATTGTAATCTGATGTATGTTCAAATGAAATACTACCATTACCATTACGTGGATGTACAGCATGTGTGTATTACCACAGCAACACAAATGCAACCAGTCAGTACCACAGTCCAGCGGTTTTACAAGGTTAACTAGTACCAATATCGGTAATACAGTATTTTTGGTATTGTCCCTTGACACGTTCTTCTTTCTTTCATTCTTAGGAACGTGGTTAAAACGGCATCACGCCTTCTTGTGCTTATGCTTTGTGTGGATGTATGCAGCCTTCTGGGCCACCATGCCCCTGGTAGGTTGGGGAAGCTACGCCCCAGAACCATTTGGGACCTCCTGCACGCTGGACTGGTGGTTGGCACAAGCTTCTGTATCGGGCCAGACCTTTGTCATGGCTATTCTCTTCTTCTGTCTTGTGCTACCGACTGGCATCATAGTCTTTTCCTATGTGATGATCATCTATAAAGTCAAGTCTTCTGCAAAAGAAATCTCGCACTTTGATGCCCGAATCAATAACAACCAAAACCTGGAGATGAAACTCACAAAGGTGCGTAAGAGAAATCGTAAAATATCATTATGTATTTTCTTTTATTTCACATTAAGGCTGAGAAAGTTGTATTTGTTCACATTTAGGTGGCAATGCTGATCTGTGCAGGCTTCTTGATAGCCTGGATCCCGTATGCGGTCGTGTCGGTGATATCCGCATTCGGGGAGCCGGATTCGGTTCCCATTCCTGTGTCTGTTATTCCTACCCTGCTTGCCAAGTCCTCAGCAATGTACAACCCAATCATCTACCAGGTGGCAGACCTGAAGAACTCCTGTTCGTCTGCCTGTTTGAAGGTCATGGGGAAACGCAAGCATTTTCGGAAGTCCAGGTATGGTGGCTATGATTGATGGATTTGAAGGCAGTTTTACCCCTTAGCTTGGGGGTACAAAACCCTAGAAATGAAGACAAACCCTGGACCTCACTTGAAAGGGTATGACGATTCAGTGAGTTTTAATAGTACATTTAAATGATTATGAGTTATTTTTGGTTTTGTTGTGCTTTTGGCAGAAGTTCTTTCGGGGTAATAACTATAAAAGCAATCTTCACTCGCTAAATGTACTGCAAAAAAGGTCAGTAAGGATAATTCATAATGCCGCCTACAGAGAACATACTAACTCCTTATTTCTAAAATCACAAATACTTCAACTTGCTGATATAGTTCATCTTCAAATTTGATTTGAAGGCTGGACGGTTTTATAATATCTAAAATTAATTTCCCCAAAAGAGTTAAACGATGCCTCGCTGACTTAAAATTTAACTCCATAACCTTATTCTTCTCTTTTCAATTGCCATTGTTTGTTTGCTACGGAAGCTGACAAGCTAAATGCTCAATGGACAATCCGTGTTTAAGACCTTTAAAATCCTTTAAATTAGAAAATATATGGATACTCGCCACTATCGAGTGATAATGATAATCGATAGAACAGATGGTTCAGGTAGCAACATGGTGCATTCAAGGACCACTGACCCATGTGTGAAATATCAGTGCTTGTTGGAAAAAAAAGCATAAAGACGTTTTATGCTGCTAAGAAAGGTACTGCTACTTAGATTCCACATATGACAGAAATTAAATGGGTTCCAGTACGGAACTCTGTGGAATTCCATACACTAAATAGGATTTTTATCCAGATGATAACTTTGGCAAAGACATAAAAATATATCAGTTCAGCAAGTAATTTCAAAAATTCAAACTGCTATTATTGAAGTCATGAATTATATTTTGCTTTTTGTGTGATTTTATCTTGACAAAAACGGTCATGTCGCTCCCACCAAAGTAAAACGTTCAAACAGAACCTGGCCTTTCTGCAATCACAGCCGTTAAATGGAAAAATGACATGCCAATAAGCACTTGTGTTTGAGAAATTAATTCCACTTGTCATAAAATGTCAAGCATGTCCATCCTTTGCCACTGGATTGCAATCTATTTGTAGATTGTGGGTACATTATGTAAGCATGTCATTTGCATGTCATTTTTACGAACGCTGTCGGAGACAAGTGAGCAGAAAACATGAAAAGCAAAACAAATGTGTTGAGAAATACAAATGAACTTTATTCTGTTTTCTTTTTTTTTATGTCAAAAACAAGACAGGCGATGGGTGTCCTTACAAGTCCTTACTTTTATCCCTGTGGTTGTTTTGGATGCTGGAAAGGGGAGTTGCTGTTGTTGATGTTTGCTAAATACAAGAATGAAGAGTCTTGAACCAGTCATGATGTGCTATATACAGTGAAGAAAATAAGTATTTGAACACCCTGCTATTTTGCTATTTCTCCCACTTAGAAATCATGGAGGGGTCTGAAATTTTCATCGTAGGTGCATGTCCACTGTGAGAGAGATAAACTAAAAAGAAAAATCCAGAAATCACAATGCATGATTTTTTAACAATTTATTTGTGTGATACAGCTGCAAATAAGTATTTGAACACCTGTGTATCATCTAGAATTCTGACCCTGAAAGACCTGTTAGTCTGCCCATTAGAAGTCCACCTGCACTCCATGTATCATCCTGAATCAGATGCACCTGTTTGAGGTCGTTAGCTGCATAAAGACACCTGTCCACCCCAGACAATCAGTAAGACTTTAACTTGTAACATGGCGAAGACCAAAAAGCTGTCCAAAGACACCAGAGACAAAATTGTACACCTCCACAAGGCTGGAAAGGGCTACGGAGCAATTACCAAGCAGCTTGGTGAAAAAAGGTCCACTGTTGGAGCTATCATTAGAAAATGGAAGAAGCTAAACATGACGGTCAATCTCAATCGGAGTGGAGCCCCATGCAAGATATCACCTCGTGGGGTCTCAATGATTCTAAGAAAGGTGAGGAATCAGCCCAGAACTACACGACAGGACTTGGTCAATGACCTGAAAAGAGCTGGGACCACCGTTTCCAAGGTTACTGTAGGTAATACACTAAGACGTCTTGATGTGAAATCATGCATGGCACGAAAGGTTCCCCTGCTTAAACCAGCACATGTCAAGGCCCGTCTTAAGTTTGCATATGACCATTTGGATGATACAGAGGAGTCATGGGAGAAAGTTTTATGGTCAGATGAGACCAAAATAGAACTTTTTGGTCATAATTCCAATAAGCGTGTTTGGAGGAAGAAGAATGAAGAGTACAATCCGAAGAACACCATCCCTACTGTGAAGCATGGGGGTGGTAGCATCATGCTTTGGGGGTGTTTTTCTGCACATGGGACAGGACGAGTGCACTGCATTAAAGAGAGGATGACTGGGGCCGTGTATTGTGAGATTTTGGGGAACAACCTCCTTCCCTCTGTCAGAGCATTGAAGATGGGTCGTGGCTGGGTCTTCCAACACGACAACGACCCGAAGCACACAGCCAGGAAAACCAAGGAGTGGCTCCGTAAGAAGCATATCAAGGTTCTAGCATGGCCCAGCCAGTCTCCAGACCTGAACCCAATCGAAAATCTTTGGAGGGAGCTCAAACTCCGTGTTTCTCAGCGACAGCCCAGAAACCTGACTGATCTAGAGAAGATCTGTGTGGAGGAGTGGGCCAAGATCCCTCCTGCAGTGTGTGCAAACCTGGTGAAAAACTACAGGAAACGTTTGACCTCTGTAATAGCAAACAAAGGCTACTGTACCAAATATTAACATTCATTTTCTCAGGTGTTCAAATACTTATTTGCAGCTGTATCACACAAATAAATTGTTAAAAAATCATGCATTGTGATTTCTGGATTTTTCTTTTTAGTTTATCTCTCTCACAGTGGACATGCACCTACGATGAAAATTTCAGACCCCTCCATGATTTCTAAGTGGGAGAAATAGCAAAATAGCAGGGTGTTCAAATACTTATTTTCTTCACTGTATATCACTATATTGACACTTACTATGGTACCCATTATGGCATTGGATGCTCATATCACCTCCTACTTCGGTACGTGACATAAATTAAATTAAATTAAAAAAACAAACAAAAAACTTAAATTATATTAGGAAAGCAGGAAGTGAACAAATGTAGCAGTTGATGTTTGCTAAATACAAGGATGAAGAGTCTTGAACCAGTCATGATGTGCTATATATATCACTATATTGACACTTACTATGGTACACATTATGTCGATACTAGATCAGTACTAGATAGGTACTAGATAGATTGATAGATAGATGCTAGATAGATTGATACTAGATACTACATACTAGATACTACATAGATACTACATACTAGATTAGATAGATGGATACTACATGGATACTACATGGATACTACATGGATACTACATGGATACTACATGGATACTACATGGATACTAGATTGATACTAGATGGATACTAGATGGATAGATACTCGATAGATACTAGATGGATCCTGTATAATAATAATAATAATAATAATGTGGAGAATAAATAGATGGCATTAAATATGAACCATGTACAGCATAAATTGCAAAAATAATTTAAATAAATAATAATAATTTAATGGCAGAGTAATTTAATGAAATAATAATTGAATAAGTAATTTAAAGCCACACTTTTAAATTAGGAGTGAAATTACTGGAAGGTGTGTTTTTTTTTTTTTGGCCATCATATTACTTATCAATCAATACGCTCAGTTTGAAACTATTTTTAGAGTTTGACTGTTTATTGTTCCTGCAGGTTGTACGCAATCTCTGGCACGTTAAAGGACACACCAGCAACCAAAGAAACTCGCATGGAGATGTGAGACAAGACTGTTTCCTGCTTGCCTCTTTGACTTGGACAGTTTGCCTTCTCCCCTTGCCCGATCACACGCTGCCTCGCCATCTACGTTGACACGAACGACCGCTTATCTTTGTTCCTGCTTCACAACCTATACTCAATCTCTTCCTGCAACTCCTCACCTTAATCCTTGGAAAAACATCAAACTTCCGAAGTGGTTTCAGTGTTGTACAATGTTTGACTCCGTTTTTTTTTTTTTTTTGTAGGCGTGTTGAGTCCTTAAATTATTGTTCTTGAACAAATCATGACTCAGGTTGGAAAAAGTTTAGCAAATATCAGAACGTTTCACCTAAAGTGTGAATTCAAATGAAAGTAAGTGTATATAAATATATGGTTTCCCGTTGTTACACCAAAACTGTACTTTAAATGGTTTGTACAGGCTATTGTCTTTATGTGGCTTCTGTACGAGCGTATATTTAAAACGCCACTGCATGCCAGCAGATGAAATGTGAGTCCAATCGGTGAAACCGAGACTTCACGACTTGAGGGGGTACCGGGGGTTATTGTCCCAATGCAGCACTGATGAGACTGAGAGAGCGCGACAGTACCGGTAAACGGCCTTCACCGGGAAACCAACATGTGAGTGCACTTTATTTGCAAAACCACTTAGTATGCATTGGAAACTGTCTGGTTTCACCCGTAGATGTTGTGGATTGTCACAGTGACTGACAAAACAACTCGACGACGGCACGCTACAAAAAGTGGAAATCTAAACAAGATTGGATATCTGAAATCAAAGCAAGGTAAGGTAATGTGTAATGTATAGTAGTTGATCGATTTTATAGCAAATGGTAATTGTTATGCCAACCTTCAAGCTTCCGCATCAACGTTTGCAATAGAAGCGACTGTCGGAATTATTAAGACAAGATTCAGGACTACAGAACCTTCCCCGTCTCCGCTAATCATTAGCCACGTTTACATGAGGAATTTTTCTCTTTCCGAATGGAATCTTTCCGAAAGCAATGGTATACATTCATTCATTTTCTACCGCTTTTCCTCACGAGAGTCGCGGGGGGTGCTGGAGCCTATCCCAGCTGTCTTTGGGCGAGAGGCAGGGTTGCCAGCCAATCGCAGGGCACATATAGACAAACATTCACATTCATGGCCAATTAACCTAGCATGTTTTTGGAATGTGGGAGGAAACCGGAGTACCCGGAGAAAACCCACGCATGCACAGGGAGAACATGCAAACTCCACACAGAATTCCACAGGTGGAATTGAACCCTGGTCTCCTAGCTGTGAGGTCTGCACGCTAACCACTCGATCGCCGGGCCGCCAATGGTATACATGGAAAGGAATATTCCAATCGCATGTCTAATTTGCCGCTATAATTAACCAGAATAGTCAATGGGGCATGCCCAGTAAAACGTAAACACCAACAGTTTTTCTTCTTTCCGAATGGAATCTTTCCGAATGACTTTTCCTAAAACAATGGTATACATGGAAAGGAATATTCCAATCGCGTGTCTACATGCGTCGCTATAATCAACCAGAATAGTCAACGGGGCATGCCCAGTAAAACGTAAACATCAACAGTTTTTCTTCATTCCGAATGACTTTTCCGAAAACAATGGTATCCATGGAAAGGAATATTCCAATCTCGTGTCTACATGCGCCGCTATAATCAACCAGAATAGTCAATGGGGCATGCCCAGTAAAATGTAAACACCAACAGTTTTTCTTCTTTCCGAATGGAATCTTTCCGAATGACTTTTCCTAAAACAATGGTATACATGGAAAGGAATATTCCAATCTCGTGTCTACATGCGTCGCTATAATCAACCAGAATAGTCAATGGGGCATGCCCAGTCAAACGTAAACATCAACATCACGTGATACCGGCTTCCACAAGTTTTTTTTTTCACTTATTGGAATAACTCCGTATTGCCAGTTTTTCCTTTGTCCAGTCTTGAAATTTAGTTTGAATCAAAAACAAACTTTCCTTAGCAGTCCAGTGCCGATTGCTCACCTCCATTTTTTTTTAAACCGAAGAACGTCTCGATCTGCGTGTTACGTCATATCTCAGCATTCGCTGAAAGAACGCACCCGGGAACAGGAAAAGATAAAGTTCAATCTTGCTAATATTTTATAATTAAGTTCGGCACATGTTTTATATAGATATGTATTTTCTTTTTAAATAAAAGTGGACTTGTGAATGGCGTATAGAAGGGTTTAGATTCTGTTCCACAGATGGCGCTAATGCACATCGAAAGCTGCTTGCCAACCGCCAATAAACAACAGAAGAAGAAGAACACAGTCTGACAACTCTCCATTTGAGCGGGTACAAGATACCTCAATCGGATTGGGGAAAGGAATATTCCACCCCTGGGAATCCCATTATATATTCATTCGGATTGGCACTTTTCTTTCGGAATGTGGTGTATACAAAGGTTACATTCTTTCCGTTTGAGCAAATAACCCGAATGGAATTGGAATATTTGGGTCCATGTAAACGTGGCTATTGTCGGGTCTAGAACCAATTAACCGCAATAAGCTAGAAATTACTGTCAAATTAAACTTGTTCATACGAGTGTAAAATAGAATGTGCCTGATAAAAATACAGGGACCTTGATAGCAGATATTTAATTTAGTTTACATTTCCACTTCAGTACCCGTTTCATTTCACGGGAATGGGTACAATTGTCACTTTACTTTCCTATGTGGATCACATATGATTGTTTGTATCATGTTTATTCAATGTATGTGCTTAATTGCTTTTCTTTGTGATGTTTTTAGCCTAACGTCGGTGTGTTACGCATTAGGGCTAAAGCCTGCAAAACAAATGGAATCCCTAAAAAAAATTGGGATTGAGAAGTTGGTAATATTTGCATTATTCTTACAGTTGCACAAGTGCAATGATCAAACCTTCAGGGAAAAAAAACAAACTCTGAAGGATAATCGACAGGTATTTTATATGACAGATGCATTCCGGTATGTTGCATTGAAACGTTTTTTTTTTTTGTCTATACCGTACTTAAATGCACTGACAATCATTGAGGCCAAACATTTTAATGTAGATATTTATGAAAGAAATAGAAAGTATGGGCACATTTGAAGCTGCGAAATTGAATTACTATGTTGAGTAAGCAATAACTGGACTGCAATGTTTGTAAATCATTGTCATCCGCAAGACATACAGTATGATTCATGTTGCTGTGACAAACTGGATAATAAATGAATTATCGTGTCAAATAAGACGGATGACCTTATTAAATAAAACAGGGTAGCTGCTTTTAATGCTGACTGTGTAAATAAAAATGTTACTTTAACAGGGCTGCTTGTTTCCTCATCATAAAATGCTCGTGATGAAGATACACGAGGTTGGAGATGTTTTCCCTCCCTTGTTGGTTTGTTAACTTGCATGCCCAAGATGCGTTTACTGTCTGTATGGAACAATATACGCTTTTGTGCTGTTACGGTGAGGCTTGTGTTAGGGTTCAGGGAAAGGCTATGGGCGAGAGTTATGGATTCGGGTTTAGGTTGCAAAATGTCACTGTTATACTAGGAAGGTCTTTCATTTCAAACAAATGCATAGACATATGCCAGTATGTACCAGTAACACACACCAGTACCAAATAGGTCCGAAATTTTATTCATTATGGTTTTACATTTTTCTCGATATTTGAGATGAGAGACCCTGGTTTAGGTTCAGGTTAGGATTACCGAATGTCACTGTGATACTACCTAGTTGATCTTAAGGTACATGGTTAGGATTACCAAATGTCACTGTTATACTACCTAGTTGATCTTAAGGTACAGGGTAAGGATTACCAAATGTCACTGTTATACTACCTAGTTGATCTTAAGGTACAGGGTAAGGATTACCAAATGTCACTGTTATACTACCTAGTTGATCTTAAGGTACATGGTTAGGATTACCAAATGTCACTGTTATACTACCAAGTTGATATTGAGGTACATGGTTAGGGTTCAGGGTTAGGATTACCAAATGTCACTGTTATACTACCTAGTTGATCTTAAGGTTAGGTTTAGGGTTACCAAATGTCACTGTTATACTACCTAGTTGATCTTAAGGTACATGGTTAGGATTACCAAATGTCACTGTTATACTACCAAGTTGATATTGAGGTACATGGTTAGGGTTCAGGGTTAGGATTACCAAATGTCACTGTTATACTACCTAGTTGATCTTAAGGTTAGGTTTAGGGTTACCATATGTTGTAACGATCGCGCCCTCCTATAGAGGTACGAGGCTACAACGCAAAAACGGAAGGTCACGGCGGGAGCGGATATCAGCTGTAAGGAAAAGGAAGGACTGTCGAAAATGTTGGGTAGCCACACCACGGCAGTTTATTTACACAAAAACAACCCCGCATGTCATCCCCTCCCAACCAACCTAACTAACTAACCAACTACCTAACTAAACATCCCACCCGCCAACAAAGACAATCATGAAACACCCAAATTAATCCCGAAAGCTTACCCCCCCCACCCCGCAAGTGTCCAAAAGTTCCCCGGAGAGTCAGTGCTTATTCACAAAACAGTGGCGAAAGCCGCGGTTCCACTCACGACCACGCATCCGCTTGTCCGTCCGATCCCTGGGTCCGGAACCTCGCCCACGGTCCAATCGCTCAAGCCAGGAGGGAAAAGGAAATCCCGTCAGGTGTCGCTTGACAAAGTTGGTCCTCGTGGGTAAAACGCCGGCTCTCAGCATCCCCTTGCGTGTGTGACGTCACAATTTTTTCTCTTCCTCCAACCCCCTTGGCGCGCTGGAAGAGCCTCCTTAAATATTCGCCACCTACCGGCGAGTCTGCTCACTGCAGTCGCTCTCGCAGATGAGGAGGATGCATGATAATGGTGATGATGCTTGTATATATGGTCCTGTACCTGTTCCCCCGTACACAGATCATGACAGTAGTTTTCCTTACAGCTGAGAATCTTGTAGCAACGCACTTATGGACCCCACTACCTCAGCTGATGGACTTTGTGGCCATTACATCCCCCCCCCCCCCCCCAGCCAGCGGCTTACCGGGGCCGTAATAGGGCTTCATGTCTACCACATTTATAGTGTCCACCTTTAACTTATCTGTCATCCACCGAACACAATAGTTTACAGGACCCAATTTTTTCTCTACCCGAGCAGGACCTACCCATCTGGGAGCAAGTTTGGCAGAGAATTTTGCTGAAGCTTTGGATAGTGGGTGTGCCCTAACCCAGACCAGATCCCCGACAGCAAAGTGTACATCTCTGCGACGTGCATTATAATATCTGGCTTGTCGAGCTTTGGCCGCACCAACATGTCTCTCCACTTCATTGTGCAACTGTGTGTGTGTATGTATTGTGTGGTATGCGGATGTGTGTGGTGATGGAGCTTTGTGTACTAGTCGTTCCAGCGGTCCCATCAAGTTTCTACCAAGGGCCAACATGGCGGGAGTGGTGCCTGTTGTCTCGTGGACTGCTGTGTTGAGAGCAAGCCGAAACTCAGGCAACCATCCATCCCAGTCTTGATGATGGTTCCCCACGAAGGAGGCAATCATTGTTTTTAAAGTCCGATTGACTCGTTCGGTCATGTTTGTTTGGGGGTGGTAGGCTGTGGTCAGCTTATGGGACACTCCCCAAGCTTCACACAACCGGGACATCAACTGACTAGTGAACTGGGGCCCACGGTCGGACACCACGTATTTAGGAACTCCCCATCGGGTGAAGATGTCGTTCTTCAATATTTGGCATACCTTGGGGGTTTTAGCATCCCTCAGTGCAAAAAGCTCCACCCACTTCGAGAAGTAGTCCACCACCACCATCAGTACCGAGTTCCGGGCCCTGCTGAGCGGGAATGGCCCCATGAAGTCCACTCCGATCATCTCCCCAGGGGCCTTGACCTCAGGGGACTGAAGATGTCCGGCAGGCTTGCTGTTAGGGCTTTTGTACTGTTGGCATGTACTGCATGCCCTGACGTGGCTCCAAACATCTCCTCGGACCGTTGGCCACCAAGCCACTTCCAGAACTTTTAGGAGGGTCTTTGTCCTCCCCAGATGACCACCGAAGGGGCTGTTATGGAAGTAGGCCAGGAACAGCGGTACCAGGGCACCAGGCACTACGAGTTGGTACTTGAAGCCACCGTGCTTTGATGGTATTCCTCGGTACCACACCCCTTGTTGAAGTTGATAGTGGATGCGTCCCGGCTTAGGCTGGTCAACCGAGGGTCCACACTCCAGGCAAGTTGGATCCATCTTCTGGGCTTCCGCAATGTCTTGGAGTGTACCTGGGAGGTCCGACCAGTAATTTTTCGGGACGGCTAGACATACTTCCCCTTCTGATAACTGGGGTGCACGGGACAGGGCATCGGGCACCACATTGCAGCATCCTTTCTTGTAATGGACCCTAAAGGAGAAACTTTGCAGCCTCAGAGTCCACCGGGTAAGCCGTGACGACGTCTTGGGGCAGTTGAATGCCCATGAGAGGGCGCTGTGATCTGTGAATACGTCGAAGGTGGTCCCCTCAAGAAAGTGTCTCCACTTTTCAACGGCCCAAACGACAGCCAGGCATTCCTTTTCCGCAGTAGAGTAACGGACCTCCGCACCATGCAGGGCTCTGGAGGCAAAAGCAATGGGCCGTTCCTCGCCTTCCACACCCTGCATCAGGACAGCTCCCAGGCCTACATCGCTGGCGTCACAGTGGACCTGGAAACTGACGTGTGGATGGGGTTGTGCAAGGACTGGCGGTGACTGCAGCAAGGCTTTAAGGTTATTGAAGGCCTCTTGGCAACTTGGGCTCCATTCCCAAGTCACATCCTTCTTTTTTAGATGGTTCAAGGGTGCTGCCAAGTCAGCCAGCCTGGGGATGAATTTGTGGTACCAGCCCACCAACCCCAGAAACCTCTGGAGACTTTTCAGGTCAGTTGGAGGCGGGTAGGCAGTAATGGCAGAGATTTTAGCTGGATCCACCTCCACCCCTTTCCCGGAAACCAGATGTCCCAAAAAGGTGAGCTGGCGTTGGAGCAAGTGACACTTTTTTACGTTGAGCGTTAGGTTTGCTTGATGTAATTTTGCAAACACAGCGTCAAGGTCGCGGAGATGTTGTTCCTCTGTCTTCGAGAATACAATGATGTCGTCAATGTACACGAAACAGGTCCTCCCTCTCAGCTCACCCAAGACGGTCTCCATCAACCGCTGGAAGGTAGCCCCGGCGTTCCGCAGTCCGAAAGGCATAACCTTGAACTGGAACAAGCCTAGGTGGGTGGTCATGGCAGTCTTCTGCTTGCACTCCACATCCATGGCCACTTGCCAGTATCCGCTCTGCAAGTCCAGTGAGCTGAAATAGGTGGCGCCGAGCAGGGACTCCAATATCTCGTGGACCAGGGGCATGGGGTACGCATCATGCCGTGTTTTGGCATTGAGGCCCCTGTAATCCACGCAGAACCGGGGTGTCCCATCCTTCCGGGGCGTCAGCACTACAGGAGATGCCCACGGTGATGTTGACGGCTCAATTACTCCATCGGCCAACATTTTCTTGATTTGCTCTTCAATTATTTGCTGTTTTTGGCAGGACACCCTGTAAGCCCTCCGCCTCACCGGCACCTCATCGGTCGTCCTGATTTTGTGGGTAATGGTCCGGGTGGCACCAGTGGTCTCAGTCCACACGTTTGGCCACTTCTGCAGCAGCGGCCTCACAACTTCGGGCTGAGCCTCAAGGAACGGAATGTTGGACGGGTGGCCTTTGGGCTCCTCGACAACAGCCATGTAAAAATTCACAGACGACTGAGTATGACTCCAGTGTAGTTTATCTCGGGTCTTGTTGAGAAATCTGAACTCCTTCCCGCTTGACATAGCATATTTGCGGAGATGCGGTTTCAATATTATCTCAGTCAGGGCCATGAAGTCAAGACCTAGGAGCAGCGGCATACACAACTGATCGTCAGGCATCACATGTACTATCAGGGTGCCGTGGAAGTCCTGCAGGGTGAGGAGCAGGGTGGCTTTCCCAAGGGCCCTGTTCTCTTGCCCATTGGCCATGATGAACCTTGGAATTCCGCTTGGCTCTAGGATTTCCCCCTCCTTCCTTATCGCCTTCCACAAGGAGTGACTCATCAGGGAGTAGGAGCACCCCGAGTCAAGGACTGCATCCCCATGCGAACCTCGCAGGCTTACAGGCACGACCAAAAGTGCTTGTTCGCCAACTGCAAAGGCGAGGTCAGCTGCTGTGCCTCGGCTTGACCCCGGCTCCGCCTTCTTGCTCGGTCTTCTCACTGGGTTGGCTTGTTGTACACGGCTCCAATATTCTTTGGTGTTGCTCCAGTCCCTCTCAATTAGGGAGCCAACCTTAACCATCTGGTCCACTGTGGATACGATACCCCGCAATCCGCTGGCCAGCCTCGGGTTACAGGCACCGAGTATGCGCCGCACGATTTCCTCTTCCTCCATGTCGGGTCTCCATTTCAGGCACAGGGCGCGGTAATCGTATGCAAAGTCACGCAAACACTGATTGGGGGTTTGCACGTTGGAACGGAGCTGCTCTTCGATCTCAGATTGGTAGTCGGTGGGTAAAAAAGCCTCAAGAAAGGACTGCTTGAAGGTAGCCCAGCATGTTATTTTGCTGCGGGCAGCCAACCACCAGCTCCGTGCAGGTCCTTTTAGGACTGCATTGAGGGTTCCCACCAGTTCGGCATCACTCAGAGGCCTGAGAGCCAGGAAGTTCTCACATTGCTCAATGAATTCTGTTACATCAGCAGAACTCCTGGACTCTCCAAACTGGGGAAACTCCATCCTTATAGGGGGTCGCGCTGTGACCGCCGGCGGAATGGGAAAGGTGGCATCGATGGCGGGTGGCAGGTTGCTGCCTGACGCTGGAGGTGCAGGGGTGGAGAAGCTAGCAGGTCTCCAGGGCAGGCGACTCTTGGTCAGGGTCTTCTTAAGTGTTTCGTCCCACCTTGCATCTCGGCGTTTCAAGCAGGCTACGACAACTTGATCAAAATGTTGTAGTTTGGTGTCCACATATGCCTTTAATTCTGCCGTCATCATCTCCATTGCCACTCTAAGCCCCTCCTCTCGACTGAGTGTGCTGTCCACGGCCTCCTTGAGCCTATTCTCCAACACGTCCACCTTTTGTTGGAGGGCTTGAAAGTGTTCCATGTACAGCCCTGTTTCGTCATCGCCATCATCAGCCTGTGCAGCGTCCCGATCTGGCTGGTCCAAATACATGGACCCTAACAGGCTGGATAGTTCGGTGACCGCTATGTGGCTATGCCTGTAGGTGACATGTCGGCAGGGCTCAAGGAGCGGTGCCAGGTCCTGGGCTGCTTCAGCCCCGTCCACTCTGTCGTCCTCGTCTGACCCCTGCTGGCTGGAAGCTGACATAACTCCGGTTTATGTACGCAAATGTGTTGTGCTGTATGTTAGGCTGTATGTAAAAGTAGTTGAGTGACAATATGCTTGGATGGAAAAAAACTGGAAATACCTAGGCCAAAATTATTTACTGTATAAATTCCTCTTGCACAAAATGCGCGTTCCAGTGAATGAGGGCGCTAATGCCCGTGTGTGTGCGTGCGTGCGTAAATGTGCGCGAGCGGATCTTGTTCCAGCCCACAACTAGTCGGAACGCAGCGCGCGCGTAAAGTTTACCCTCCCCAAATGTATATACAAGAAGCACTGGAAAACTTATGAAACGCTGATATCAATACAACAACCCCGGCCCCCCGTACTAGCCACCACTCTGTAACGATCGCGCCCTCCTATAGAGGTACGAGGCTACAACGCAAAAACGGAAGGTCACGGCGGGAGCGGATATCAGCTGTAAGGAAAAGGAAGGACTGTCGAAAATGTTGGGTAGCCACACCACGGCAGTTTATTTACACAAAAACAACCCCGCATGTCATCCCCTCCCAACCAACCTAACTAACTAACCAACTACCTAACTAAACATCCCACCCGCCAACAAAGACAATCATGAAACACCCAAATTAATCCCGAAAGCTTACCCCCCCCACCCCGCAAGTGTCCAAAAGTTCCCCGGAGAGTCAGTGCTTATTCACAAAACAGTGGCGAAAGCCGCGGTTCCACTCACGACCACGCATCCGCTTGTCCGTCCGATCCCTGGGTCCGGAACCTCGCCCACGGTCCAATCGCTCAAGCCAGGAGGGAAAAGGAAATCCCGTCAGGTGTCGCTTGACAAAGTTGGTCCTCGTGGGTAAAACGCCGGCTCTCAGCATCCCCTTGCGTGTGTGACGTCACAATTTTTTCTCTTCCTCCAACCCCCTTGGCGCGCTGGAAGAGCCTCCTTAAATATTCGCCACCTACCGGCGAGTCTGCTCACTGCAGTCGCTCTCGCAGATGAGGAGGATGCATGATAATGGTGATGATGCTTGTATATATGGTCCTGTACCTGTTCCCCCGTACACAGATCATGACAGTAGTTTTCCTTACAGCTGAGAATCTTGTAGCAACGCACTTATGGACCCCACTACCTCAGCTGATGGACTTTGTGGCCATTACAATGTCACTGTTATACTACCTAGTTGATCTTAAGGTACAGGGTTAGGATTACCAAATGTCACTGTTATACTACCTAGTTGATCTTAAGGTTAGGTTTAGGGTTACCAAATGTCACTGTTAAACGACCTAGTTGATCTTAAGGTACAGGGTTAGGATTACCAAATGTCACTGTTATACTACCTAGTTGATCTTAATGTACAGGATTATGGTTCAGGGTTAGGTTTACCAAATGTCACTGTCGGGAAGACCTGGGTTTGGAATCTTGTCTTGTGTGGGTTTTCTCCGGGTACCTCGGATGGCTGGATGGACTTCATTCAATGCTTAAATCTCCTGAGAGGAAAAAAACCCACCAAAGGGAGAAGTCATTGAAAAGGTTAAAAATCCTCTCAGCTATTGTTAACCTTAATTCCTGGCTCGGCTGAGTAATTGATCAGGGTATATAGCCAATCAATATGGGCCATTGGAGACACAATCCCGATTGTTAATTGAATACACTGAATGACCAACTATTTAACTGTAATCTACCTAATGTCACGCATACAGTTTTGCTTTTCCCTGTCTCTTGTTGGGCCTGGAATGCTTAAATGGGTGTACTGTGACGTGGAGACGAAAGCGTACCGGAAGAGGAGGGACTAACTTGAAATAATGGCGGCTGAGGAGCAACCACAGAAATAAAAACAAGTAAGCTAACACCGGGACACAACACAAACAGAGCTCGGTATATATATATATATATATATATATATATATATATATATATATATATATATATATATATATATATATATATATATATATATATATATATATATATATATATATATATATATATATATATATATATATATATATATATATATATATGTATATATGTATATATGTATATATGTATATATATATATATGTATATATGTATATATGTATATATATATATATGTAGTTTACAGCCGCATTTTAATGCCTTAACGCGGCCATAATTTCAGAAACCATCAGTAAAAACGTCTAAAGTCGCAAACAAACAAGGTAAGTGCTACACACGATGGCGGGCTCGCGGCGACAAAAACGTACCTAGTTTTCTACGTAATGTAGTTCTGTGGGAGCAACTGGTGACGGATGTAATACGTAAACTACATTTATAATTTCCGCTAACTTTACACAGGATACCTGTTGAAATGTTACGGACGACACACCGGAAGTGTAGAGCTCGAATTGAAACAGCCATTGCTTTACTAAGGTAACGCTTTCTTTTAACCGCTAGAGGGCGACATTACCCCGTTTTTAAATTTAGACACCACCATGCAGCTCTGACGTGAATTTATTAATTATAATTACATAAATTAATCTGTTTTTTTTAATTAGTTAAATGTTTTACTTGTGAATGTATTATATACTGATTGTAATTCCTCAAAGGCAGGCCATGCTCTATACTTTTATACTAAAACCCTCTTTGCACAACAAGCTCCTTAACTAAATAGTGTGAAGGGGCAATGTAGGCACCGCTAGTGGGGATTGTGTCTATGGTGATGATGGTAGCTTAACTGCTGTGGAGGTGAAGATAACACCAGCAGCAACGTGGCTGCAGTCTGGCAGGGCGATAGCATACGTGTCGGCGAGAGCTTCGTTTTCTTGAAAGAGGCATTGATTTTTCCACAACAACGCTTGATTTTGTGTTTTGTCCCCCTTGTCTCGATCACGTTTTTTCTAAATATATGGTTGATTATAACCTATTGTACCTAATGTACACATTTTGGACTTATATTTATGTCTTATTTTCTTCAGTTATGTCTACTATATTGGGTATAATGGCAGTGTAAAGGTGATATAGGGGTGTTACTTCATGCATAGAGGGCTCTAATAATGTTAAAAACATAATTAGAAGGTTGCAAACAGGTTTTCTATTCCCTAACGCAGAAAATATTTTTATACTTTTATAAATAAGGAATCCTACTTCATGGAAATTCACCTATCATGGCTCGGACTGGAAGCAATTACCCGTGATAAACGAGGGATTACTGTAGACTGGAACCTGTGAAGCCTAATTTACTAACATTTACTCTATTTGTGCAGATATTTTTTTCTTCTTTCGGTATTTTTGCACTGAATCCCGTTTAAGCCAATGTGTGCAGGTTTTAAGGTCATGTTACTACAACAAAAAAAAGGATTTATTTATGAAAATAAACTGAAAAATGTTGATCTCGTCACATTTGTATCGATCCGACACTGACACTTTATTTATATTCTAGCACCCCCTCATCGAGATTCCAGTAGTTTAGCTTCTTTTTCTGTATTGTTCATGTGTATATTCATTACCATAAGACTCCAAAACTCATTTAAGGTGCAGAAAGAGTGAAAGAAGTAGTTCAATGGAAGTAATTATCGCAGCAGCCCCCCAGCAGGGAATCAATGAAGAGAAGAAAAGGACGAGAGCAGCGAGGAAACACATTGGAGGGTGATTAGGTTCTTTTCTACTTGTATACACGGAGGATGTGTGCAGAAGAAGGCAGATGCTCTGATTAGGAACATCTTTGCGTTACTATGGCATAAAAGAAACGTGGAAAAAGACTGAGCTGAGGCGGCATAGACAATAAAGAGGGAGGAAGCACCGATAATCCATCGGAGCGCCACGACAGGATTAAGAAGCGGTGGGAGCTAAAAATATTTCCTGGCCAAGATGTGTTGGCGCAATAACCAAGCAACAGAAAAACAACATGACAGCAGCTACTCCTGCTGACAGTCTGTGTCTGCACAGGAAGTTCAACAGAATGCAGCATCTACATTATTAACACTTGCAGCTAGGGGAGGATGAATCTTTCCAAATATCCATAGGGTATCAATAGGGCTGCATCTCACCATTATATTCTTAGTCGGTTAATCTGAAGCCTGCAGTTTCCATTAATAGAGTAATTGGTTAGGCCCTAGATGGATCAAATCAATATGAAGCGACATATCTGCAACATATCTACAATATGTATCTACTAGAAAAGAGCGCCATAGATGCTCCCATATTGTGATTTACAGCATAAATAATAGTCTTGCATTTATTTTACCTACATATTTACATATTTACCTACATATACAAGGGTTTCAATGACTTCACAGGAATGCTGACAATGTTAGCATGCTAACACCTAGCACAGTAGCGTTAAATGTTTGTATAAGTGCCTACCTTTTGAGAATGGTAAAATTGTTATGCTAACATGCCGATGTTAGCATGATAACACAAGTATAATAGTGTCTACCTAAGTGTCTACCCATGAAAATGTCAGAAAATGCTACTATGCTAATATAAGCATGCTAGCAATGTTAGCATGTTAACACTGAGCATAATAGTACAATATACCAGGAAGGAAAAATGAGAATGCTAAAATTGTTATGCTAACATGCCGATGTTAGCATGCTAACACCTAAGTATAATAGTGTCTACTTATTCATGAAAATTGCAAAAAATGCTAGTATGCTAATTTTAACAATGCTAACATTTAGCATGATAGCGCTAAGTGTTCATATAAGTGTCTACCTATGAAAATGGCAGAAAATGCTACTATGCTAATATAAGCATGCTAGCAATGCTAATGTTAGCATGTTAACACTGAGCATAATAGTACAATATACCCGGAAGGAAAAATGAGAGTGCTAAAATTGTTATGCTAACATGCCGATGTTAGCATGCTAATACCTAAGTATAATAGTGTGTCTGCTTATTCATGAAAATTGCAAAAATGCTAGTATACTCATTTTTACAATACTAACATTTAGCATCATAGTGCTAAATGTTCATATAAGTGTCTACCTCTGAAGATGGCAGAAAATGCTACTATGCTAATAAACAATTCTAGTATGCTCATTTTAACAACGCTAACATGGTAAGCATGTTAACATTTAGCATGATAGTGCTAAGTGTTCATATAAGTGTCTACCTATGAAAATAGCCAAAAAATGCTGATGTTAGCATACTAACCCAATCATAATAGTGCATCTGCTTATTCATGAAAATTGCAAAAAATGCTAGTATGCTCATTTTAGCAAAGCTAACATGGTAAGCATGCTAACAGCTAGTATGATAGTGCTAAGTGCTCATACATGTGTCTACCCATGAGAATGGAAAAAAATGCTGCTATACTAATGTAAGCATGCTAGCAATGTTAACATGCTAAAGTTAGCATCCTAACACCCAGCATCATAGCGCAATGTACCTTGAAGGCTAAATGACAATGCTCAGCAAAAATATAACTTTAACACTGTGCTTGCTAATATAAACATGCTAGCAATGCTAACACCTAGCATGATAGTGCTAAGTGCTCATATATGTGTCTACCCATGAAAATGAAAAAAAAATGCTGCTATGCTAATGTAAGCATGCTAGCAATGTTAACAAGCCAAAGTTAGCATACTAACACCCAGCATGATAGCGCAATGTACCTTGAAGGCTAAATGACAATGCTCGGCAAAAATATAACTTTAACACTGTGCTTTCAAGGTTGACTTGATTATTACTAGCAACAAGCTAGCTAAGCTAAATGTGCTACCAAACAAACAGGACACCACCATCTTGCACTGACTGTACATGGTTTAGACATACGTATGGGCTGTCAATGTTATGATGTATTATCACAGATTTATTTGACATAGATGAATTATTTACATAAGCTGGACCGACTAAATGGAAAAGAGTGTTAAAAATAAGCTAACTTTGCGTAATAATCGAACCAATGAATTGGGTACTCACCTGAATTGGTGTACATTCCAGTCTTGTACTTGATGTTGACACGTTGCTGTTTTTGCCTAAGCTTCAAAAAAAGTAACATTTTCAGTTCTAGTCACGGAACACAAAAGGATTCATCAAATCTTTGAATCCTTCTGGTATTGTGTGGTGTACCTTGCTTAAATTCCATTCTGAGGTTGTTCCACTTGTGTTGCTAGTATTTGATGAATGGGTCCAATTCCCAAGTGTCCGTGATGGATGGAAGTGGATCGTAACAGATTCATCAAAAAAAAGCTCAATTTTTTTCGTTTAATTTTGTTTCTGATTTTGGGTTGTGGGTTCAGTATCACTAATTAGGTACCTGGGTCCAATCAGATGAGGCTTTAGGTTATTGTATATTGTTTTTGCAACCCATGTACGTGGTTAGCACTGGTAATGCTACATTTGGATTCTTAGTTCAGACCTTTAGGGTTCCGGGTTGGGGTAGGGTAAGGTTGGGGTCAGATTTAAGGTTAGAGGGTTAGGTGTCGGGTGAACACTTCTGGTAAATTGGTTAGCACAGGTGATGCTAGTGCATTTGGGTAGTACATACAGCATATTAAGGTTCGAGGAGTTTGGGTTGGGATAGGTTTTGGGGTTAGGAGTTGGAGGTTAGGGTCAAGGTTCGATTAGGGTCAGGTTTAGGGTTAAGGGGTTAAGTGAAGTGAACTAGGACCAAATGTCCGATTTAGAACAGTACAGTATCGATGATTTGGTTAGCACTGGTAATGCTACATTTGGATTCTCAGTTTGGGCCTTTAAGGTTTCGGGGTTGGGGTTAGGGTAGGGGTAGGTTTGGGGTTGTAGGATAGGTTTAAGGTTAGATTAGGGTACGGTAAGGTTTGGGTCAGGTTTAGGGTTGGAGGGTTGGGTGAACACTTCTGGTAAATTGGTTAGTACTGGTAATGCTACATTTGGTTTCTCAGTTCAGGCCTTTAAGGTTCGGTGTTTGGGTTCGGGGTAGGTTTGGGGTTGTAGGATAGGTTTAAGGTTAGATTAGGGTACGGTAAGGTTTGGGTCAGGTTTAGGGTTGAAGGGTTAGGTGAACACTTCTGGTAAATTGGTTAGCACTGGTAATGCTACATTTGGATTCTCAGTTCAGGCTTTTAAGGGTCGGTGTTGGGGTTTGTGGTAGGTTTGGGGTTGTAGGATATGTTTAAGGTTAGATTAGGGTACGGTAAGGTTTGGGTCAGGTTTAAGGTTGGAGGGTTAGGTGAACACTTCTGGTAAATTGGTTAGCACTGGTAATGCTACATTTGGATTCTCAGTTTCAGTTGTTGGGGTTAGGGTAGGGGCAGGTTTGGGGTTGTAGGATAGGTTTAAGGTTAGATTAGGGTAGGGTAAGGTTTGGGTCAGGTTTAGGGTTGAGTGAACACTTCTGGTAAATTGGTTAGCACTGGTAATGCTACATTTGGATTCTCAGTTCAGGCCTTTAAGGGTCGGGATTGGGGTAGGGGTAAGTTTGGGGTTGCAGGATAGGTTTAAGGTTAGATTAGGGTAGGGTAAGGTTTAGGTCAGGTTTAGGGTTGAGTGAACACTTCTGGTAAATTGGTTAGCACTGGTAATGCTACATTTGGATTCTCAGTTCAGGCCTTTAAGAGATTGGGATTGGGGTAGGGGTAAGTTTGGGGTCGCAGGATAGGTTTAAGGTTAGATTAGGGTAAGGTTTAGGTCAGGTTTAGGGTTAGAGGGTTAAGTGAACACTTCTGGTACATTGATTAGCACATTTGATTCTACATTTGGGTAGTATAGGTTTTGGGGTAAGGGTTAGGAGTTGGAGCTTAGGGTCAAGTTTAGGATTAAGGGGGTTCGAAGTAGGGTTGTTTTTTTTTAAAGCAAACTAGGACCAAATGTGAGATTTAGAACAGTACGGTACTATGGTGACTGACTATGGTGTCTTTCTATTCATCTGTAGAGTCTGGATTACTCCTAGAACCCCCAAAACCGTTACTCTAGTTCCGTTAGCTAACAGATAAAGAACAAAATGGAGTCAAGACACACAAACAAAGAAAAACGTTGGCCACTGTTTCCCATTTAAATGTGAATGAACAACAAACATTGACAGTGCACTGTGTAAGGAATAAGATCTAGTATACTGGTAACATTCCACTGTTTATTACTGCTCTACTTTTTCCCCTTTTTCATTCACTTATTATTATTATTTTTTTTTAAGAAAATCCAGTCAATAAAAATCTTTCTCTAGTATATATATTTTTCTTAGAAAATATACAAAAAAGTATTGTACAGTTATTTTACACATGAAACATCCTCCGGCTTTCGATTTGGATCATACATGATTCATGTTGTTGTTTACTTTGTGATGTTACAGAATATGCATCGAAACAACAAACATACGCCAAAAAAGAGATTTTTGCAAAAAAATATAAAAAACAAGTGCCATACATGCATACATACAATGCAGTGCCATGCAAACACAGTCAATTTGGGGAAGTCATTGATTTCAGATTTGCATTTCTTTCCTGTTGTTATTATTATTTTTTAAAACTAACATTTCATGCCTTCTTGCTATACATACATGGGGCGTTGCGCCGTTGCATGGCAAGGTTTGCCTCGTATTGACATAGGGGTCGGAGATCTGACAGTTAGAAATTGACTTGACTCGTCCGACTTCACGATATAGCGGCGCTGTCATTCGGAACTCCAGAACAAATAGTTGTTAAACTCGCACCTCGGCACATATTTCACACAATCTCATCCCTCGTGAGCGGCGTAATCCATCCTACCCGACGCACACACACACACACACTGACGCATGAGAATCATTCAGTTTGTCGGTTTCTTCATGACAAACCTGCAACAAAGTAATAACGTATAATAATATGTAATAATAATAATAAAAACCAAAATACAACTAATGCAATGGTCGCTTTTGTTCATTCGAGTAGAGATTATAGCGAGTTAGGGTTTTAGTGTTGGGATTAACTTTTCATTTCCAAAGTTAAGCCGAACCTTCTGGTGGTTAAAGTGAAATTAGACCTCGTAAAAAAAAAAAAAAGCTCTGAAAATGGAGAAGCGGCGATCAACATTGGCTGGATTCCCGGTCATGTAGGATAAAGTTTGTATCCTTGAACATCTGAAAGGATCTGCTCCTATGAAATGGACAGTGATAGTTAAATTTGACTCTGTCTTTTAATTCTTGTACTGAATATTTTTGTTTTTGTCCTTCATATAGTCTGTGAACAGTTTTAGTTATTTTAAGCACAAGTTTCAACCAAAAAGTGAATATTGCCAATACTGCAATACTACTACATTATCATAGTGATAAAACTTCACTGTTCAGACAGGTTTTCCGAATATATGATCCACATGTGAAATTTCCCTTTAATGTCAAAAATTGCTTTTTAAGCTAACATAAACATGTGCTTTATTTTGTCATTTCTAGTATTTCAGTAACCAGGAGGTTGTGGGTTTTGGATTTTTATCGTCAGTCTGTGAAAAATAAAAACCTCTAAACCGAGTTTTCGAATAAAGCATTGGATTTGAAAAAACGCATTCATTGGGATACTGCAATGACATCAGCCTCCTTCTGGTGGTCAAAGGCAACATCGCAGCACCAGCCGTCACTTTGTATGTTACTTGTCATCCAAAGAAGTTCCGTTCTGGCAGTAATGTATAAATGGTAGGTGCTGTTTGTTATTTTAAACTCGTATTTCTAGTACCTTTTGAGTGTTAAGTTGCTGTGCGATGAGTTTAATGTTTGTAAGATGACGTGAGTCAGACTGTTGTATTGAGTAACAACCTCCGGCAGTTTCCAGAGGGTTAACACGCTCGTTGTTAATTTTTTTCAGAGCTCATGATTGACAAAATGTAAATTGTACAAACACAATCAACAATCAACCTTCCTTATCTGGTTGTCTGAATGCTATCTGTTCTTTGATTCAATTCTAATGCAAGCAAATGTTTGTTTTAAATCAATGAAAGAGTACACTATAACATACCGTTTACCATTTAGAGTCACTTTTTGGGACTATTTTTGTGGTTAGAACATGGAAAAGTTGTTTACGACCTTCTAAATACTTCTAAATAAATTAAACATTTAAAGGCAACACAAATTTAGAGCCCTGTACACATTAAATAACACCCCTATAGTCACCTTTACACTCGTATTACCCAATAGTAGACATAAACAAAGAATAAAACATAATATAGACCCGCGGTTGGTTGACACCTAGTGACCGGTGTAGAATACTACATATCATCGCAATGTCTTTGAATGCGTCTTCTGAATGCCTTATATTTGAAATTGCTTAGAGTTATGTGGTATCTTATTCACAATTTTTATTTTTATGATGGCCCTAATCTTCCTTTGTAATATTTAATGTTTAATTTAATGTCATTTTTATTGGACTGCGCAAAAGACCCTCAGGCTGCACTTGGGACACCTCGCCTTAGTGATTTATAACCCGGTGCCGCTGCTGCAAACTAAATAATACATCCTTCAACAACTTCAGGGTTTGGTGTTGATTTTTTTTGTTGTTGCTATTTTTAAATGCAAATTAATGTGCGTAAATAAACATATCATACTTTTGTGTGAATGTCTGACATCCTGTTTCAGCCCAAGGCCTCAAAATGTGGGATTTTGAGGCCTTGTACACATGCGTTAAAGATTTTAATCAAATTAATCATGCTAAATTCCAAGACTGGATGAACTAAAAACTGTCAATACGGAGTTATTCCAACAAGTGAAAGAAAAACTGGAGGAAGTCGGTATCACGTGATGTTGGTGTTTACGTTTTACTGGGCATGCCCCATTGATTATAGTGGCGCATATAGACACGAGATTGGAATATTCCTTTCCATGGATACCATTGTTTTCGGAAAAGTCATTCGGAAAGATTCCATTCGAAAAGAAGAAAAACTGTTGGTGTTTACGTTTTACTGGGCATGCCCCATTGACTATTCTGGTTGATTATAGCGGCGCATGTAGACACGAGATTGGAATATTCCTTTCCATGGATACCATTGTTTTCGGAAAAGTCATTCGGAAAGATTCCATTCGGAAAGAAGAAAAACTGTTGGTGTTTACGTTTTACTGGGCATGCCCCATTGACTATTCTGGTTGATTATAGCAGCGCATGTAGACATGAGATTGGAATATTCCTTTCCATGGATACCACTGTTTTCGGAAAAGTCATTCGGAAAGAAGACAAACTGTTGGTGTTTACGTTTTACTGGGCATGCCCCATTGACTATTCTGGTTGATTATAGCGGCGCATGTAAGCACGAGATTGGAATATTCCTTTCCATGGATACCATTGTTTTCGGAAAGACCCCTCATGTATACGTGGCTACTGTTTCTGTTGATGGAAAGCAGACAAGTCATCGGTCGGCATTACACAATTCCACGCACGACGAGTCCAGTTTCATTGGTAGCTTCTTCCATTTTCACTAACCTACGTGGGCTTTCTTGGCTTAATAAGACTGCTTTGCTCCTCACGCTAGTGGAGATAAGGGCTGCTGGAGATACTAATATTTTTTAATAGCGCAAGCTACTGTACTGTTCTGGTAAGCTAGTTTCACGTATGCGTAGTAGCTGAACCAACCACTCCGTCAAGACTGATTGGCTGAATGGGCTGGACTCTAATCCGGACTGCTTAGCTGCTATTGGCTAGGAGCGGACCAGGGTTCACCAACCCGGAACCTTGTCTTACCGTCGTTACATCACATCCGATTAACATCCGATTAACATCCGATTAACCCAACTCAGACATTAGTCACATGATCAGGATTCTCTCTGACTTCAATGCATTCTATCTCTTCCCGTTCCCGTTCTCTCTCCCGTTCCCGTTCCCTCTCCCGCTCTTTCCGCTTGGCTCGCTTCTTTTTCTTGTGTCTTTTCTTAGACGGCGGGAAGAAAGTGAGGAAGACCGGGAGTATGACAAAGCAATGGAGGACGGTGCATCCGGCGGTGAGTAGCGAGCACTTGAACAGTGTGTAGGTCAGATTGGAAGGCACGAACACTAAAGGTATGATCCCAATCACAAAGCAAGATGTGTTCTGCAAAATGGCCGCCCCGTGCTCCTCGAGCGCCAGCTTGATGCACTGCGTCCTCGTGTGCTCGGTGGCGAGCACAAACGTGTACAGATGCGGCGCACAGTGATCCATGGCGAAGTTCAGGGTATAAATAAGGCACAGGATTGAGATGCTGTCCATGCCAACATTCCAAAGAGTCATCAAACCTAACACGCCCAATTCCACTGACGTCACGGTGAGGATGAGCCAGAAGTTCCCTAAGGGGTTGATAACGAGGAAGAGCGTCAGGATAAGGATGGTGAGGACGCTGAAGCCTGAGGTCAGAATCGGAGAAATGACCGAAGAACTGTAGCGGTCCATGAACACAAACGTCGGATTGAAGGCAATGAATTTGATGCTGTTGATCAACATCAACGGACGAAGTTTCTCCAGAAGCTCCACCACCTCCTCGCGTTTTTTTTCCGTGATCCGTGCCACCAAGTACATACGCGAGGCGATAATATCATACTCGCTGGTGTCACGGTTTTTGGAGAATATGATATCCTCTGTGAAGTGCCGGTACTCGAGGCTCTGCAGGAAGGAACCTTTGAGAATTCCGATGAAGTCGCTCTTGGTGGAGGCGCTCACATTGACCACGCGTAGATAATGGAAGAAGTTATCCATCCAGGAGATCTTGTTGAAGCCGTGACTCAGCATCTTGAGGTGGTCCTGCACCGTTGAGTTCCAATACTCGATGGGTTCGTAAATGTAAAAACCGATCACCGGACTGTAGTTGCTGAAGTACTTTTGCTGAGTTAGCGCGTAGGAGACACTCGGGGAATTACTCGCCAGGAGGTTGACAATATTTGAACCGTCGCTGATTTGTAAACATCCCATAAATGAGAACGAAGCGTAGATGAGATAGAGAATAACCACAAAGGGTTTGACGTAGGTGTTGGTAATCCACTCTGTGTAATGTTCACGCAGGAAGTGCTGGATGAAATGGTTCTGGTACGGGACGCTGTCGTGATGCGTCGAAAGATCGTGACCGTCGCTCATCATTGTTTTAAACCACGTCGGTTGCCGGTCCAAGTACTCCACCGAAGGGATTTTACAGCAGAAAACACTATGGTAGCGGTTCTGCTCCAGCTGTCCGGCAAACACCAAGCAGGAACCGTAGAAGGAGAAAACGTAGAAGTAGTTGACCAAGATGGCGACGCACATGCTCTGGCAGAAAATCTTCACCGATTCGATGTTGGTGAAAGGGCTCGCGCCCATGCCGAATGTGATGATGTAGAGCGAGCTGGTCATCGTGTAGCACACCATCACGTCTGCGAACGCGTCAGCCACCCTCTCCTTGAAAGGCAGATTTTCCCTCGTTCTCCTCCATCCTGCCAGAAGCTCGAACACGCCTTTGGTTCCGTGGCCTGCAGAACGTAAAAGACATGAAACGGTAAATCGTTTTGGACACACGCCTGGTCTGGGGCGTACCTTGAGTTTTCCCCCAAGCCACCTATTGATTACTCTACTACCGATTCTGTCATTGAACATTCTACTGTTATGGCTCGGGAGGTCGAGTTTTTTAGTCATTTCTCCTGCATTTCCGATTCCAAACATTTTAACGTCAAAATGTCCTGACATCGATCAGGACTTTTCTAAAAATTCCCAAATTTTCCATAATTCAACTTTTTCTGTGATTTATCCCATATTCTACCATCGCTCCTTATAGTAATGGTAATGGTTTTATTTCATTTGAACATGCATCAGATTACAATTGAATGCATCACATAATCAGTTCCCAGTTCCACATGTCCAAAAGGAGTAGGAAGAAGCAAAGCTTATTAAATCCTACCCCTCCATCTGGTACTTTTACAATCAGTAACTGTTACATTTGTTCACTTCCTGCTTTCCTAATATAGTTTAATATAGTCAATACAGTGATATATATAGCACATCATGACTGGTTCAAGACTCTTCATCCTTGTATTTAGCAAACATCAACTGCTTGTATTGTTTCTTGAATTGGATCATCGAATGTAAACATGCTAATGCTAATGATGCGTTCATTAATGCTACATTTTCAGTTGTCTTGCTGATGGGTTTTGGATCAGAACCCAAGTTGGTTTCAGGTTCTCCTTTGGGATTCTTTTTTGGTAGACTTAAAACCCCCGTCCATCACACTACCACCACCATATTTTACTGTTGGTGTGAGATGTAATGGTAATGGTTTTATTTCATTTGAACATGCATCAGATTACAATTGAATGCATCCCATAATCAGTTCCCAGTTCCACATGTCCAAAAGGAGCAAATAAATGACATTACATTTGACTATTTTCACGATTACATTGTCGCAATTAAAACGGTTAAATCCATCACTTTGCAACCCCCCCCCAAACATTTGTAGCTGGTGGTTAAAAATCCTAAATAGCACGTACACATAAAAAAAAACAGTGAGGAAGGAGAAAAAGATTTTTCCAGTAAAGAGATGAAGCTGAAGCAAAATGAGCAGAGGAGTAGCGTAGATGCCTGGAAGCGTTGCTGCGGCTCAATGCTAATCAGCTTTGCAGCTCTCACAGAAATTCTGTGAATGTATGAATGCTGAATGATGTACGAACCAGAATAGAAAAAAAAGACTACTGTGGGGGGGGGGCAGGGAGAAGTTAGCTAAGGTGATAGCAATTACTGTATACGAGCTGTACCTTCTAATAACACATACAGTCCTGATTTCTTATTTGTTAGCATGTTTGTCACACTTGAATGTTTCAGATCATCAAATACATTTAGATATTAGTCAATGAACGCAACTGAAGTTTTTATGATGATAATAATAAAAAAAAACTATTAAAACATAACTTAACTGAGACCTCTCAGTCCATAAAAAGTTATAAAGCCATTTCTAAAGCTTTAGGACTCCAGCAAACCGCTGTGAGAGCCATTATCCACAAAGGGCATGGTGAACCTTCCCAGGAGTGGGAACCAAGAGGTCACAAAAGACCCCACAACAACATCCAAAGAACCGCAGGCCTCAGTTAAGGTCAGTGGTCATGACTCCACCATAAGAAAGACACTGGCCAAAAATTAAAATTAATAAAAAAAACCTTCAACTATATTAGGAAAGCAGGAAGTGAACAAATGTAACAGTTACTGATTGTAAAAGTACCAGATGGAGGGGTAGGATTTAATAAGCTTTGCTTCTTCCTACTCCTTTTGGACATGTGGAACTGGGAACTGATTATGGGATGCATTCAATTGTAATCTGATGCATGTTCAAATGAAATAAAACCATTACCATTACATCTCACACCAACAGTAAAATATGGTGGTGGTAGTGTGATGGACGGGGGTTTCAAGTCTACCGAAAGAAACTGAAGCTAACTTGGGTTCTGATCCAAAACCCATAAAGCAAGACAACTGAAAATGTATAGCATTAATGAACGCATCATTAGCATTAGCATGTTTACATTCAGAGACATATCTTGTGTGTTTATGTTGTTTTTTTCCTATGCTACCGAGTACACCCTAACTGAAGTTCTACCTCAAAATCGAAGTATCTGAATGTTTTTTTTTTTTAAGCTATTTGTCGGCACTGACTTAGTTGTTTCTTGTTTTCCGCATGATGATACATTGAGTAATAATGGCGGCATGGCGGCGAAACGGCCATCAGCCGTTACCCACTTCTGGTGGAAGGTAAAGGACAGCCTGTGCTGTCTGGCGGCCGCTGCAGCAGTTAGTCAGCAAGCAGGCGAGAGAAAGCGAGAGAAAAAGATGAGAGACTATAGCTCAGCATGAAAGCACGCACCGACATCGGCCATTGTATCTCAAGCCTGTCCCACTTGCAGGTTCGGGGGCTCAGTGGATTATAGGAGGGCACTTTGTCAACCGCTGTCCGGCAGGCTATTTTATCTTGCGACAAGGTGTGTGTGTATATGTGTGTGTGTTCAATAATACCACCGTCTGATCACGCCACTCTAATAATGGAAGCCTTGGCTGCGTTTGCCCTCTCGTTCTCCCTTGGCCCACTCCAAAATGCCACTGAGTCATTAAAGTAAATCACTTCACTGGAACCCGTGTGGCCCAAAAACACATCCATCACGTGGCGCCCCCCCGCCCCCTTCCTCCTTCCCATACGCTATACATTGTTCTAATCAGGATGACAGTGGGAATGACAGAGGGGACAATACCGCAAGGTTCCACTGCAGACCGGATCGAAACTCAATAAAAAAAAACACAGAAGGAATGTGAACATGCGGGAGGAAAAAATCGATCTTTAAATCGAAATCGATATTCGGGATACTTCCTGACTCTTCTGGACCGTTGTCACAATGAACCAGTCTTCAATTTTAATGTTTAACTCTTGATTGTATTACCAAACGGGCTGCACGGCGGTCGAGTGGTTAGCACGCAGAACTCACTGCTAGGAGACCCGAGTTCAATCCCACCCTCAGTTTGCATGTTCTCCCCGTGCATGCGTGGGTTTTTTATCCGGGTACTCCGGTTTCCTCCCACATTCCCAAAACATGCTAGGTTAATTTTATGTCTAGAGGGCTCTAATAATCTTTAAAAAAAACTATTCCAAAATTATAATTTTATCATGGCTACTACATTGGTTGAGAGGAGTGTAAAGTTGACTATAGGGGTGTTATTTTATGTCTAGAGGGCTCTAATAATCTAAAAAAAAACCTATTCCAAAGTTATAATTTTATCATGGCTACTACATTGGTTGATGGGGTGTTATTTTATGTCTAGAGGGCTCTAATAATCTTTAAAAAAACGTTCCAAAATTATAATTTTATCATGGCTACTACATTGGTTGATAGGAGTGTAAAGTTGACTATAGGGGTGTTATTTTATGTCTAGAGGGCTCTAATAACCTAAAAAACACCCCTATAGTCAACTTTACACTCCTATCACCTAACTGAGATAGATTAGAATTTTCGAATTGTTTATTTTAGATTATTAAAGCCCTCTATACATTAAATAGCACCCCTATAGTCAACTTTACACTCCTAATCACCTAATGTAGTAGCCATGACAAGTTTATAACCTTTGAATTTTTTTTTTAAGATTATTAGAGCCCTCTAGACATTAAATAACACCCCTACAGGCAGTAATGTCTTATACAGTGTTTGTATTTCCGTTCATTTAGACATTTTTATGTTTGAAAATACATACTTTAGTACAAAAAATACATACAATTTGATTAAGAATGCATATTTTTGATGAAAAAGAGTAAAAAAAATAAATAAACAGTAATAAAACCATGACAGTGCTTGTGTAGGATTCAATGGATTTGGTCATGGAGAATGAGATCGGGAGTTTGGTGCATTTACATGTCGATAACTTGCTTGTTGGATTCACAGGATTGTTATGATAAATTAGCTTAAATAGCCTTGTACTTCTTATAATCCGCCCTCCACTACCGGGGACTGTGTATTTGACTCTTAATGTGAATGTGAAGAAACATGGATGCTTTCACTTGAGTACACAGAAAAGTACACCAACGCACTAAAAACAGAACAACCAATCAAAAGCCTTTTTTTTAATCTACCCAAAAACCACAAAAAAATATTTCTGCCAATCACCGTCTTTAAAACCACAAGACTTCACAAGCAAATGTTGACACCGACATATTAAAAATAGCAACTAAGACGTTTGATTGGCAATGAATATTCCCCAGACTTTACAAATGCACCGCCTTGTCATTCCTAGATGCTATTTTCAGCCATCTTTAATCCTTCTGAGACCCCACTTCCTGCAGAATGTCCCATTAAAAATAGATTATCCTCAGTACACCTTTTTTTTTTTATTGACTTCCTCGGGTGAACGTGGATCACATCCTGATATGGAATGAAATGAGATGTTTAAATGTAGGAGGAAAATAAAATGACACGCTGCTTGTTCTTTAGGGCCGAGAACGACAAAACGTGTACGGCAAGTACACACGTCGTCATCGAAATTGTTGTAAACTCCGCCCGTGCAATTTTAACGCTTCGTTGTCTCGTGACACAACACATGATAAATAATGTTGATCCTGATTTCATATTAATACTCATATTTGTATGGGAGTCGGATTTAAAGCGAAAGTAAACAGGCCAAAAAAGGCCAATTCAGACCTGACACATTTATTTGTTGGATACGTAATTAGGAAATTGGAACTGCCTGAGGCCTCGCCTGGTTTTGGAGGTTAATAATTAGTATAATAACCATTCGACTACATTATTATCCTTGTTTTTTAGCAAATTTTGCAGAAAAACAACCCCTTCAGTATCGGCCATTTTAGACGATTTTGACTGATCCTTCAAGGCACATAGCTACATAAACATATATAAACATATAAAAATTAGGGTTGGGCGATATATCTATTTAAAAAAAAAAAAACATCAATAAGGTTGCTGTATATAGCAACCAATCAACCATGTTTACCAGTCTGTTGTCATGGGGAACGTGAAATGGAAGCGCTAACGGCGCTAACCCCATCATAAAAAAACAGAACAGTGTAACATTTTGGCATTGTTTAACATGAGAATACGACATTCTAACTACATTTATACGTCAGAAAAGTAGAAAAAGCATATAAGGTCCCCTTTATGTTCCCTTTAGGGCCCCTTTAATCCCCTTAATGTACATCTTATTACGTTTGTAGCTTGACACTCGGGAGCAGCTGTTAGCATCTGTTAGCATCCTTTCGCTAATGTCGAATGATCAAATATCCCCGCGGAAATTTGAAGGTGGAGAGGCTGCATAGCGGGAATAAACCGTGAAAAAGACAATATAAAGGTTGCTGTATATAGCAACCAATCAACCATCAATGTTTGCCGTCTAACAGTCTAACATTTTGGCATCGTTTAACATCGTTTCTAACTAAATTTATAAGTCAGAAATGTAGAAAAAGCACAAAAGGTCCCCTTAAAAAAAAAAAAACAGTACCATTGTTAATAGTGTTGAAATGACTTTGGCTCGCACCTCTGATTCTGAAGGCCCTGGGCAGATTATATTGATATGGCAACACAGAGAAGCTGATCTGATTGGACAAAAAAAACAAAGCAATGCAATAATAATAATAATAAACTGTCGGGAATAAATGAATACTATTTCATGAAACAAACGCTACAATTTAAGTTGTAAACGTAGGCCAGTGTGTTTTTTTGATAGCGTTCAGTGGCTTCGTCGACTGCACACCACTCCTCCATCCTGACCAAAGGAGTAATGTGAACATCAATATCGCCTGACATTGTGAGAAGCAGCCAGAAGTGTGTAAATCTTCCCACTTAAAAATGCACAATTCCGCATATACAAAAAGGTACTTTCACAGATTGCATCGATTTTCGGCACCACTCACTCCAGGATTTTACAATGACTGATGTCCTCCGTGTTGCAAGGAGCTGTGCCTGTGAATATTCACCATCAGCTTTGTTTGCATGGTCCTCCAAAGAGGTTTCTACCACATTTATTTGTGTACTGATAAGACGTAGTAGGTCAGATACTAAATATTTTAAAACGGACGCAATCCCAAAAGATGACCATGCTGCTAAATTGATAACACAGATCTCGGCTACAGTTGAGTTACTCTCACAATATTATCACACTGATACCCAGAAATACACTAGATATGAATACTGTTATAATAAATGTTTTTTTCATTTTTTCAACTTGCTGAAAATGCACTTTTCTGGTCAAGAAAACAGGGGAAACCTCACACACACTCACCAGGGGCCCCAGAAGCACCCAAAAACCGCATAAAATGCCAGAGTTTGAATTTGGTGATTTTTGAAAAAAAACGTAAGGGGTTAGTATGTCGTTTTTTTTTCTTCATTTTTTCAACTTGCTTCTAATGCACTTTTCTGGTCACAAAAACAGGGGAAACCTCACACACACTCACCAGGGGCCCCAGAAGCACCCAAAAACCGCATAAAATGCCAGAGTTTGAATTTGGTGATTTTTGAAAAAAAACGTAAGGGGTTAGTATGTCGTTTTTTTTTCATTTTTTCAACTTGGTTCTAATGCACTTTTCTGGTCACAAAAACAAGGGGGAACCTCACAAAACACTCACCAGGGGCCCCAGAAGCACCCAAAAAGCGCATAAAATGCCAGTGTGTGTGGGCGTTGATTTATGACAAAAAATGTAAGGGGTTAGTATGTCGGTTTTTTTTTCATTTTTTCAACTTGCTTCTAATGCACTTTTCTGGTCAAAAAAATGGGCAACCTCACCAGGGACCTCAGAAGCACCCAAAAAGCGCATAAATGCCAGTGTTTGTGATAGATTAATGTTCATTAAAGTTATCATATATTTGACTGTGAACACATTTAAATATTATATGTATGTGCTCTGTATCCTGCTGGCCTTCTGCTGAGTGTCAATGGAACAAGACGCTCAAGATTATGAAGAGGAAACAGAAAACATCTGACCACGGCGAGGGACGACAAAGTCCACCAATTGTTTTCTTGTCATACATTCTAAATGCAATCAACTGTTTTGCTTGTGTAAGCTTGATCACATCACATTGCAACTACCACTTCCCTGTCCTTTAGGGCTGCATTGTGGACTTTGTAACTTAGGGAACACCCCACCAAAATAAAAAGGGAGGTAACGGAGAGTGTACTCAGAGCGTTCTCCTCGTGAGTAAAATTGATAACTGTTGTCTTCTTTCTTCCGTTTCATTGTTTACAAATGTTGAAGGGCTTTGACCTGACAGTTTGAGGGCGTTGATTTTTGAACAAAAACGTAAGGGGTTAGTATGTCGTTTTTTTTCATTTTTTCAACTTAGTAAAAATGCACTTTTCTGGTCAAAAAAACACCAGAAACCTCACACACACTCACCAGGGGGCCCAGAGGCACCCAAAAAGCGCGTAAAACGCCAGTATTTCAGGGCGTGGATTTTTGAAAAAAAAACGTAAGGGTATGTCGTTTTTTTTTCATTTTTTCAACTTGCTGAAAATGCACTTTTCTGGTCAAAAAAACACCAGAAACCTCACACACACTCACCAGGGGGCCCAGAAGCATCCAAAAATGGCATAAAATGCCAGAGTTTGCATTTGGTCATTTTTACAAAAAACATAAGAAGTTAGTATGTCGTTTTTTTCATTTTTTCAACTTGCTGAAAATGCACTTTTCTGGTCAAAAAAACACCAGAAACCTCACACACACTCACCAGGGGGCCCAGAAGCACCCAAAAAGCGCATAAAACGCCGGTGTTTGAGGGCGTTGTTTTTTGAAAAAAAAACGTAAGGGGTTAGTATGTCGTTTTTTTTTTCATTTTTTCAACTTGCTGAAAATGCACTTTTCTGGTCAAAAAAACAGCGGAAACCTCACAAACACTCACCAGGGGCAACAGAAGCATCCAAAAATGGCATAAAATGCCAGAGTTTGAATTTGGTCATTTTTTACAAAAAACGTCAGGGGTTAGTATGTCGTTTCTTTTCATTTTTTCAACTTGCTGAAAATGCACTTTTCTGGTCAAAAAAACACCAGAAACCTCACACACACTCACCAGGAGGCCCAGAAGCACCCAAAAATGGCATAAAACGCCAGCGTTTGAGGGCGTTGATTTTTTAAAAAAACGTAAGGGGTTAGTATGTCGTTTTTTTCAGTTTTTCAACTTGCTGAAAATGCACTTTTCTGGTCAAAAAAATACCAGAAACCTCACACACACTCACCAGGAGGCCCAGAAGCACCCAAAAATGGCATAAAACGCCAGCGTTTGAGGGCGTTGATTTTTGAAAAAAACGTAAGGGGTTAGTATGTCGTTTTTTTCATTTTTTCAACTTGCTGAAAATGCACTTTTCTGGTCAAAAAAACAGCGGAAACCTCACAAACACTCACCAGGGGCCACAGAAGCATCCAAAAATGGCATAAAATGCCAGAGTTTGAATTTGGTCATTTTTTACAAAAAACGTGAGGGGTTAGTATGTGGTTTTTTTTCATTTTTTCAACTTGCTGAAAATGCACTTTTCTGGTCAAAAAAACACCAGAAACCTCACACACACTCACCAGGGGGCCCAGAAGCACCCAAAAAGCGCATAAAACGCCGGTGTTTGAGAGCGTTGTTTTTTGAAAAAAAACGTAAGTGGTTAGTATGTCGTTTTTTTTCATTTTTTTCAACTTGCTGAAAATGCACTTTTCTGGTCAAAAAAAACACCAGAAACCTCACACACACTCACCAGGGGGCCCAGAAGCACCCAAAAATGGCATAAAACGCCAGCGTTTGAGGGCGTTGATTTTTGAAAAAAACGTAAGGGGTTAGTATGTTGTTTTTTTTCATTTTTTCAACTTGCTGAAAATGCACTTTTCTGGTCAAAAAAACAGCGGAAACCTCACAAACACTCACCAGGGGCCACAGAAGCATCCAAAAATGGCATAAAATGCCAGAGTTTGAATTTGGTCATTTTTTACAAAAAACGTCAGGGGTTAGTATGTCGTTTTTTTCATTTTTTCAACTTGCTGAAAATGCACTTTTCTGGTCAAAAAAACACCAGAAACCTCACACACACTCACCAGGGGGCCCAGAAGCACCCAAAAAGCGCATAAAACGCCGGTGTTTGAGGGCGTTGTTTTTTGAAAAAAAACGTAAGTGGTTAGTATGTCGTTTTTTTTCATTTTTTTCAACTTGCTGAAAATGCACTTTTCTGGTCAAAAAAACACCAGAAACCTCACACACACTCACCAGGGGGCCCAGAAGCACCCAAAAATGGCATAAAACGCCAGCGTTTGAGGGCGTTGATTTTTGAAAAAAACGTAAGGGGTTAGTATGTCGTTTTTTTTCATTTTTTCAACTTGCTGAAAATGCACTTTTCTGGTCAAAAAAACACCAGAAACCTCACACACACTCACCAGGGGGCCCAGAAGCACCCAAAAATGGCATAAAACGCCAGCGTTTCAGGGCGTTGATTTTTGAAAAAAAACGTAAGGGGTTAGTATGTCGTTTTTTTTCATTTTTTCAACTTGCTGAAAATGCACTTTTCTGGTCAAAAAAACACCAGAAACCTCACACACACTCACCAGGGGGCCCAGAAGCATCCAAAAATGGCATAAAATGCCAGAGTTTGAATTTGGTCATTTTTTACAAAAAACGTCAGGGGTTAGTATGTTGTTTCTTTTCATTTTTTCAACTTGCTGAAAATGCACTTTTTTGGTCAAAAAAACACCAGAAACCTCACACACACTCACCAGGGGGCCCAGAAGCACCCAAAAAGCGCATAAAACGCCGGTGTTTGGGGGCGTTGATTTTTGAAAAAAAACGTAAGGGGTTAGTATGTCGTTTTTTTTCATTTTTTCAACTTGCTGAAAATGCACTTTTCTGGTCAAAAAAACAGAGGAAACCTCACAAACACTCACCAGGAGGCCCAGAAGCACCCAAAAATGGCATAAAACGCCAGCGTTTGAGGGCGTTGATTTTTGAAAAAAACGTAAGGGGTTAGTATGTCGTTTTTTTCATTTTTTCAACTTGCTGAAAATGCACTTTTCTGGTCAAAAAAACAGCGGAAACCTCACAAACACTCACCAGGGGCCACAGAAGCATCCAAAAATGGCATAAAATGCCAGAGTTTGAATTTGGTCATTTTTTACAAAAAACGTAAGGGGTTAGTATGTCGTTTTTTTTCATTTTTTCAACTTGCTGAAAATGCACTTTTCTGGTAAAAAAAAAACAGAGGAAACCTCACAAACACTCAACAGGGGCCACAGAAGCATCCAAAAATGGCATAAAATGCCAGAGTTTGAATTTGGTCATTTTTTACAAAAAACGTCAGGGGTTAGTATGTCGTTTCTTTTCATTTTTTCAACTTGCTGAAAATGCACTTTTCTGGTCAAAAAAACACCAGAAACCTCACACACACTCACCAGGGGGCCCAGAAGCCCCCCAAAATGGCATAAAACGCCAGCGTTTGAGGGCGTTGATTTTTGAAAAAAACGTAAGGGGTTAGTATGTCGTTTTTTTCATTTTTTCAACTTGCTGAAAATGCACTTTTCTGGTCAAAAATACACCAGAAACCTTACACACACTCACCAGGGGGCCCAGAAGCACCCAAAAATGGCATAAAACGCCAGCGTTTGAGGGCGTTGATTTTTGAAAAAAACGTAAGGGGTTAGTATGTCGTTTTTTTCATTTTTTCAACTTGCTGAAAATGCACTTTTCTGGTCAAAAAAACACCAGAAACCTCACACACACTCACCAGGGGGCCCAGAAGCACCCAAAAAGTGCATAAAACGCTGGTGTTTGAGGGCGTTGATTTTTAAAAAAAAAAACGTAAGGGGTTAGTATGTCGTTTTTTTTTCATTTTTTCAACTTGCTGAAAATGCACTTTTCTGGTCAAAAAAAAACAGCGGAAACCTCACAAACACTCACCAGGGGCCACAGAAGCATCCAAAAATGGCATAAAATGCCAGAGTTTGAATTTGGTCATTTTTTACAAAAAACGTAAGGGGTTAGTATGTCGTTTTTTTTCATTTTTTCAACTTGCTGAAAATGCACTTTTCTGGTCAAAAAAACACCAGAAACCTCACACACACTCACCAGGGGGCCCAGAAGCACCCAAAAAGCGCATAAAACGCCAGTGTTTGAGGGCGTTGATTTTTGAAAAAAAAACGTAAGGGGTTAGTATGTCGTTTTTTTTCAACTTGCTGAAAATGCACTTTTCTGGTCAAAAAAACCAGAAACCTCACACACACTCACCAGGGAGCCCAGAAGCACCCAAAAAGCACATAAAACGCCAGTGTTTGAGGGCGTTGATTTTACACAAAAAACGGAAGAGGTTAGTATGTCGTTTTTTTTTCATTTTTTCAACTTGCTGAAAATGCACTTTTCTGGTCAAAAAAACACCAGAAACCTCACACACACTCACCAGGGGCCACAGAAGCACCCAAAAAGTGCATAAAACGCCGGTGTTTGAGGGCGTTGATTTTTGAAAAAAAACGTAAGGGGTTCGTATGTCGTTTTTTTTCATTTTTTCAACTTGCTGAAAATGCACTTTTCTGGTCAAAAAAACACCAGAAACCTCACACACACTCACCAGGGGGCCCAGAGGCACCCAAAAAGCGCATAAAACGCCAGTATTTCAGGGCGTTGATTTTTGAAAAAAAAAAACGTAAGGGGTTAGTAAGTCGTTTTTTTTCATTTTTTTAACTTATGAAAATGCACTTTTCTGGTCAAAAAACCACCAGAAACCTCACACACACTCACCAGGGGGCCCAGAAGCACCCAAAAAGCGCATAAAACGCCAGTATTTCAGGGCGTTGATTTTTGAAAAAAAAACGTAAGGGGTTAGTATGTCATTTTTTTTCATTTTTTCAACTTGCTGAAAATGCACTTTTCTGGTCAAAAAAACACCAGAAACCTCACACACTCACCAGGGGGCCCAGAAGCACCCAAAAATGGCATAAAACGGCAGCGTTTGAGGGCGTTGATTTTTGAAAAAAAACGTAAGGGGTTAGTATGTCGTTTTTTTCATTTTTTCAACTTGCTGAAAATGCACTTTTCTGGTCAAAAAAACAGTGGAAACCTCACACACACACTCACCAGGGGGCCCAGAGGCACCCAAAAAGCGCGTAAAACGCCAGTATTTGAGCGTGTTGATTTTTGAAAAAAAAAGTCGTTTTTTTTCATTTTTTCAACTTGCTGAAAATGCACTTTTCTGGTCAAAAAAACACCAGAAACCTCACACACACTCACCAGGGGGCCCAGAAGCACCTAAAAAAGTGCATAAAACGCCAGTGTTTGAGGGCATTGATTTTTGAAAAAAAACGTAAGGGGTTAGTATGTCGTTTTTTTTCATCTTGCTGAAAATGCACTTTTCTGGTCAAAGAAACTGGGGAAACCTCTCACACACTCAACAGGGGCCCGAGAAGTACCCAAAAATGGCATAAAATGCCAGAGTTTGAATTTAGTGATTTTTGAAAAAAAACGTAAGGGGTTAGTATGTGGTTTTTTTTTTCATTTTTTCAACTTGCTTCTAATGCACTTTTCTGGTCAAAAAAAACATTGGAAACTTCACACACACTCACCAGGGGCCCCAGAAGCACCCAAAAAAGCGCATAAAGTGGTGTGTCTTCCTACCACCAAGATTCATATCATTTGTGCTGTTCGCATTAGGAGGTTATATAATGGAATCTGCAAGGCAAAGTACTTCAAGGAGTATACCATATATCAAGGGGTCATATTAATTGATGAGCAGGCTTAGTTTATGACTGGAACTCTCAATCCTGAATAACGACCCTGAGGCTGACATACGACTGTCACCAAACAGCCACTCACGGCAATAACATCCATGGATTGATCATCAGTCATCCAAACTGGGGGATAAAAACAGGCAGGAATTCCCACAAGGCTTTTCTCCACATCAGCAGAAATTGTCACAGAGTGTGACTGAATGACTCAGCGTCACCGTACACCGCATTGTATTGACGGGTGAGTCCTTGTCCTGATATTTTCATGGGGACGGGCAAGTATTAAGAACTCAAGTGATTCCCAAATGTAATTCTTATTTTGAATATTTCATTTAATAGTAGAATCTGGGTTGCACGGTGGTCGAGTGGTTAGCACGCAGACCTCACAGCTAGGAGACCAGGGTTCAATTCCACCCTCGGCCATTTCTGTGTGGAGTTTGCATGTTCTCCCTGTGAGCGCGTGAGTTTTCTCCGGGTACTCCGGTTTCCTCCCGCATTCCAAAAACATGCTAGGTTAATTAGCCACTCCAAATTGTCCATAGGTATGAATGTGAGTGTGAATGGTTGTTTGTCTATATGTGCCCTGTGATTGGCTGGCCACCAGTCCAGGGTGTACCCCGCCTCTCGTCCAAAGACAGCTGGGATAGGCTCCAGCAACCCGGTGACCCTAGTGAGGATAAGCGGTAGAAAATGAATAAATGAATTAATTAATGAATTTTAGAGCCCTCTCGACATGAAGTAACACCCCTATAGAGAACTTTATACTCATATTACCCAATATAGTAGACATAATAAGAGAAAATAAGATGTTTTTACGCTGCATGGCGGACGAGTGATTAGCTCGAGGGCCTCACAGCTAGGAGACCAGGGTTCAATTCCACCCTCGGGTATTTCTGTGTGGAGTCTGCATGTTCTCCCTGTGAAAACAGCTGGGATAGGCTCCAGCACCCCCACGACCCTCATGAGGATAAGCAGTAGAAAATGAATGAATGAATGAGTTAGGATCTGCCCATAAAAATGCCCATTTTTTAACCCTCCTGCTAGCTTGACATTGACATTCTTCTACAATTTCATATCAACATTTGCAATAAAGGTAACTCTTGTAATTCCATCCATCCAACCATGAATTTTCAATGCTGCGTATCCTCAATAAGTGGCAAGAGGAGGGGGTACTGTTGTATCTTCATGTTAAACAATGCCAAAGTTTCAGATAATGAGGTTTGCTCATTTAGAAGTGTGTGTGTGGGGAGCGGGGGGAATTATGGGTGGGGGATGGGGGGGTCCTCGAGTAAAAAAAAAAAAAAAAGTCGGTATCCGTTTCAGTTCTCAGTTGTGACATTGATGCAGTGATAGGAGTCTCAGTCAGGGCCTCCAGGGAGGAGGGTGGACATCTGCCGTCTCAGAGGTTCTGTCACATGAAATTACAGACTTAATCAAGCCCTCGCCATCTCTTTGCCCGTCTCCCTCTTCGTTTCCTCCTCTCACCTTTTACTTATTTATGTATCTTATTCTAACTCCCGTGTTTTTGTTCCCTAAACATCACATCGGATTTTTCATTTGGAATCGCTGCATCCCAGCATGCTTTGGCTTTGATTGGAAGAGGCGATCCAGGACACGGAACGACTGCATGCACACTCATAGTCGAGTCACAGAAATGACTGGGATGTAATCGGTCCTCGTAAGACACTTAACTCATTCAATCCCAGACATTTTTCAAAAGCAGTCGCTCTCATCTCATCCTCGGCCATTTTGGATGATTTTTACAGATTTTTAAGACACACAGAATATTGTGTCCTCAGGTTAGATTGATATATCGAATTTTCCTGTTCTTCAGTAATCATCAGTAGAACATAGGTAAGTTTCAGCAAATTATCAGTTCAACAAAAAAAAGAGAGAAAGAGGGTCAGGCAAAATGATCTGACACATTTGAAGGTTAAATAAAAGGCAACTTTTATTTGCCTTTTATTTAACCTTCAAATGTGTCAGATCATTTTGCCTGACACAACTAAAAAATTTTTTAGTTGGGAACTGATATTTTCCTGAAAAAACGTTGAAAAATGTTCTCTGTAGGCGGCATTATGAATTATCCTTACTGGCCTTTTTTGCAGTACATTTAGCAAGTGAAGATTGCTTTTATAGTTATTAAGTAAAAGGCAAATAAAGTAAAAGTAAAGTAAAATATGTACAATTTTGTTTCTTCTTTTGTTTTGTTTTTTCTACAGAGAACATTTTTCAACGTTTTTTCAGGAAAATATCAGTTCCCAACTAAAAATTTTTTTAGTTGTGTCAGGCAAAATGATCTGACACATTTGAAATAAAAGGCAAATAAAGTAAAATTATGAATTATTATAATTAATAATTATGAATTATCCTTACTGGCCTTTTTTGCAGTACATTTAGCGAGTGAAGATTGCTTTTATAGTTATTAAGTAAAAGGCAAATAAAGTAAAGAAACAAAATAGAAAACAAAAAGTAAGAAACAAAACAAGAAACAAAAGTAAAAGTGAAGTAAAATATGTACAATTTTGTTTCTTTACTTTATTTGCCTTTTACTTAATAACTATAAAAGCAATCTTCACTCGCTAAATGTACTGCAAAAAAGGCCAGTAAGGATAATTCATAATGCCGCCTACAGAGAACATTTTTCAATGTTTTTTCAGGAAAATATCAGTTCCCAACTAAAAAAAAATTTGTCTGGGTAAAGCTACATTTCAAGCATAATTTTCTTTCATCAGGAAAAAAAAAGTTTGTATCTGCCTTTTTCCGTTCTTAATTGATCAGCAGTAGAGCATAGGTACGTTTCAGGAAAACATCAGTTCCTGACTAATTCCTGAATTAATTCCCTAGTTCCTGGATTTTAACTTTTCCCGTTTAAATTTATCCCGCGTGCGTTCTTTCAGCGCATGCTCAAATATGACGTAACACGCAGCTCCAGACGGTCTTCGGTTTTAAAAATGGAGGCGAGCAATCGGCACTGGACTGCCAAGGAAAGTTTGTTTTTGATTCAAACTGAATTTCAAGGCTGGACGAAGGAAAAACTGGCAATACGGAGTTATTCCAACAAGTGAAAGAAAAATTGGAGGAAGTCGGTATCATGTGATGTTGGTGTTTACGCTTTACTGGGCATGCCCCATTGAGAATAGGTACGTTTCAGGAAAACATCAGTTCCTGACTAATTCCTGAATTAATTCCCTAATTCCTGAATTTGATCTTTTCCCGTTTAAATTTTTCCTGGGTGCATTCTTTCAGGAAAATATCAGTTCCCAACTAAAAAAAATTTTTTGTCTGGGAAAAGCTACATTTCAAGCATAATTTTCTTTCATCAGGAAAAAAAAAAGTTTGTTTCTGCCTTTTTCCGTTCTTAATTGATCAGCAATAGAGCATAGGTACGTTTCAGGAAAACATCAGTTCCTGACTAATTCCTGAATTAATTCCCTAGTTCCTGAATTTGATCTTTTCCTGTTTCAATTTATCCCGGGTGTGTTCTTTCAGCGCATGCTCAGATATGACGTAACACGCAGCTCCAGACGGTCTTCGGTTTTAAAAATGGAGGCGAGCAATCGGCACTGGACTGCTAAGGAAAGTTTGTTTTTGATTCAAACTAAATTCAAAGACTGGACGAAGGAAAAACTGGCAATACGGAGTTATTCCAACAAGGGAAAGAAAAACTGGAGGAAGTCCGTATCACGTGATGTTGGTGTTTACGTTTTACTGGGCATGCCCCATTGACTATTCTGGTTGATTATAGCGGCGCATGTAGACACGCGATTGGAATATTCCTTTCCATGGATACCATTGCTTTCGGAAAGGTCATTCGGAAAGAGAAAAACTCATGTAAACGTTGCTACTGATATTATTGGAAAATAGTACATTAAAAAACCTTTCATGGTGAGTACAGTTGGCACGCATGATAAAGAAAAACACTCACCCATGGCGAAGAATGGAATCCCCAGCAGCGTGGAATTGAACTTCCCATCTGATATGAAAAAGATCCCTGCGGCCGTCACGTTGGCAATGCAGATGGTCAGTACCCCCAGGAGGCCCAGGAAGGGTTTCCCCCTCAAACAGTCCCGCATGGAGCTGGAAATGGTGGCTGCCAGTAGCACCAACACCAGGCTAACCAACACCTCCCCTTTGGCTAGCACGCCGGTCTGATGAAAGTCCCGCCACAGGCTGAAGGAGGTGAGGGACTGGATGTGGAGTTGGTCGGGTCCGTGGGTAGCTTCGGCAGTCGAGAGTCGATTGACCAGGGCGCAGAATTCGTTCTCCCAGCGCTCTGCGATGGCATCCTGTACCGCTGGTCCATTGTTGCGGAGGTAGTACGTAATCTGGACGGCACGTGCGAACTTGACCTGCTGATCCCGGCTATTGGGCAGGAAGGACACGCCTCCCAACTGGTGGCCAATGAAGGACACCCGGCCATCCTGCAAGAGATATTTATCATTTATTATTTATTATTTATTTTAAGGTTATAAGGCATTTTTATTTTTATATCATTTTTATTTTATTTTTATTTATTTTATTTATTTTTTATTATTTTTATTATATTATATATATGTATATATTATAATATATTTTATTATATTATTATTATTATTATTATTTTAAGGTTTTAAGGCATTTGAAAGACGCATTTAAAGATCAACGTAACAGTTATTACCTCAGAGCAGGCAGAAAAAGTTTGACATTAAAAACAGATTTAAAGAGGTGGGTTTTTAGTTGTTTTAAGGCATTATTATTATTTTTATTATATTGTATTTATTATAATATATATATTATAATATATATGTATGTATTATAAATATTATATATTTTATTATATTATTATTTTTATTATTATTTTAAGGTTATAAGGCATTTAAAAGACGTATTCGAAGATCAACGTAATAGTTATTACCTCAGAACAGGCAGAAAAAGTTAGACATTAAAAACAGATTTAAAGAGGTGGGTTTTTAGTTGTTTTAAGGCATTATTATTATTTGTATTATATTGTATATATTATATATTATAATATATATATTATATTATATATTTTATTACATTATTATTATTATTTTATTTTTATTTTATTTATTTTAAGGTTTTAAGGCATTTGAAAGACGCATTTAAAGATCAACATAACAGTTATTACCTCAGAACAGGCACAATAATCCCTCTTAAAAGTCTTTACTAAAAAGATGAAACTCAACTCTGAACCCCCAACGCCACTTCCTGTCCGCCATTCACATACATTTATAGGAACACACACAAACACAAGTCTTATTTATTCTTATTATTTCTACCATATTGGGTAATGCGAGTGATATGGTGACTATAGGGTTGTTATATCACGTCTAGAGGGCTCTAATCATTTTAGTCTTCTTGTCAACTGTAATCCATGTTGATGAAGCCATGTTTGCCTGACATGGGAATGGAAAATACTCCAATGGCTACCAACACATAATCACATATGATTATTGCCGTATGTTCACGTCGTTGCTGTGACAATTCTGGCACTTGAGCAAGCAATCAGCGAGCTTTAATTAACCAAAAGACGGGCGGCGAGGCAAGATGGTTGCTTGTGGTGTGCGAGCGGGATGAAACCACAGACCAGCGCTTTCATTGTGGTTGCGTCATTGTGTTTCCTGATTATATTTACATTGAGCATGTCGGCAAAAGCTCTCTGTTGTTAGACAAAATGCTATACTTCATTTCTATTGTTTCACAGCAGACGGGGGTCAACTCTTTGGGCGACTATTGGGTCAAGAGAGAAAGGTTCGGTGGGGCCGATACATGCAGGCTAACTGAATTTATGATCATATTTCCCAGAGTATAAGTCGCATCAGTAGAAAAATGTGCCATGAAGAGGGGAAAAAAAAAAACACAAAAAAAGAAGATGAATCCAATTTTCATTGGCTGTTATTTCCACTCTAAAAATATAAACTAAAATTAGAAAAAAACAACAGAAATATGACAAAAATAAAGTCAAAATATTACATAGTTAATTGGTTAAAAGTTATAATCTAGCCTTAATTTTACAATAAGAGAAAAATAACATTAAAGTTGAAATATTAAAGAAATATTCTATTTTTAAATGAGGATAATTACAAAATATTTAGATAAAATTGTTGTATTCTCAAAAAGAAAAAAAGCAGCAATTTTACTAGAATAACATCAGAAACTGAATGTATGATCATATTTCCCAGAATACAAGTCGCATCAGTAGAAAAATGTGCCATGAAGAGGAAAAAAAAAACACAAAAAATAAGATAAATCCAGCCTGTGGCTTCATTTTCATTGGCTGTTTTTTCCACTCTAAAAATATAAACAAAAATTTGAAAAAAAACCCAGAAATATTATAAAAATGAAGTCAAAATATTACATGGAAAAAGTTATAATCTGGCCTTACTTTTACAATAAGAGGAAAAATAACATTAAAGTTTAAATATTAAAGAAATATGCTATTTTTAAATGAGTATAATTTCAAAATATTTAGATAAAATGGTTGTATTCTAAAAAGAAAACAGCAGCAATTTAACTAGAATAACATCATAATATTATGAGGAAAAATAACATTAGGTCCATAGGTATGAATGTGAGTGTGAATGGTTGTTCGTCTATATGTGCCCTGTGATTGGCTGGCCACCAGTCCAGGGTTTTCCCCCGCCTCTCGCCCAAAGACAGCTGGGATAGGCTCCAACACCTTGTGAGGAAAAAGCGGTAGAAAATGAATGAATTTATGCTTCTTCCTACTCCTTTTTGGACATGTGGAACTGGGAACTGATTATGTGATGCATTCAATTGTAATCGGATGCATGTTCAATTACCACGGTACCTATTGTAAATTCTTACGAGAAAAAAAAATTCCCATGCAAATAAATAATGTGTTGCAGCATCAAATGTATGACAACAAAAGCATCTGTTAGCTTTTAGCTGTAGCCATGTCATGCTGCATGTGTTGCCAGGAGATGGCAAGAGGGAACCACTGCATAAAAAAGGAGGATATCCCTATGTGTGTGTGTGTGTGTGTGTAGCTGAACACCTGCACTGGTACAATTTAGAAACCTGGAAATACTATTGCAGATGTCAGGGTTGCCATATCTGTTTAAAAAGAGCCCCCATTGAGGAAATACTGCATTCATTCAGAAATAATGGATAAGAATATTGTATTCTGCGCCATGGAGGGGGGTTCTATATGTATATATATATATATTTTTTTTTTTTGAGGGGGGGTGGTTAGGTTAGGTTAACGGCGGGCCTCAACTCACCTTTAAGGTGGTGTTGGGGTATCCGACGGGCACCTTGTGGAAAGTGCTGTTAGCCAGCACCGCCTGTCTGATGTCCTCGAAGACGGTGACGATATCATCCAGCCGGCATCGCTTGTCCCCGTGGCTGAGGACGCAGAGGTGGGCGAAGGTGTAGTTGAATCCTTTGTAGCCCACCCGCAAATCCAACACCTGCTTGTGAACTCGCAGCACCTGATCCGCCAACTCCAGGATGTTCCCGCCGGACTTGGCGAGCAGGATGAGCCTCCCGTATCTTCCCGGGGTGTGCAGGTCCGAGTAGAGCTTGTGTTTGGATTGGTCGATGTGGAACAAGCTGTTGGCTAGACTCCGTTCTATTTTAGCCAGGCTGTGAGTCGGGGCCACCAGTAACTCGAGGTCGGTCTCCGGTTTGAATCGGCTGAGCACCGTGGAGCCGAAGATGATGGTGAGGACGGCGGGCACGGTGAGGAAGAACACGGGGTGTCTGCTAACGAACAAGCCCAGCCAGTAGAAGGAAGCCTTGAGCCCTCTGTGGATCACTTGCCGCAGCATCCTCCACAAAAAAAAAAAAAATCCAGCTTGCAGATGCCCCCCCGTCTCCTTCCGATGTGAAGCACATGTGACATCAAGACTTACCCGAGGATTCGCACTCACACACACTCACACGCACACGCACACACACCTGGAAAAGACGGCACTGCAGCAAGACGCGCAGTGACTAATCCGTCCGGAAAGAATCCGTCTTGTCTCCTTTCGAGCCATTCCGTCCGCTCGGCTGCGGCGGCTGGACGACGACGGCGGCGGCGGTGGTGGTGGTGGCGACATGGCGTGCGCGTGCGTGCGTGCGCGTGCCTCCAGACATCTCACGCCAGCGGTGACGCCTGATTTATGGCGCTTAATTGTAAAGCGTGTGGATGCGGGGGGGGATGCCAGTCAGTGATGGTGGCAACAGGCAATACAGTCGTTTGTAAAAAAATATATAAATAAATAAAATAAAAATAAATAATAATTTCTCCTGGTATTCCGGTTTCCTCCCACATTCCAAAAACAAATCGTGAGGATAAGCGGTAGAAGATGAATGAATTAATTAATTAATTAATTAATCTCCAATATTTTTTGCACAAAACAAGAAAACATGCATATTTTTTGTGAAAATAAACATAGAAGAGAACCGAATACGGACTTTTCCACCAAACGATGCTACATGGGAGGTATATGTGAACGCCATCTGGGGGGTTGCTATAATATGCTGTGATGTATCTACCTTGCATTACAGTGCAAAGATATGGCGTATGATGAATTAAACAGTTAAAAAGAAGGTAAAAAAAAAAATAAATAAATAAAAATAATAAATAATAATTTCTCTGGGTATTCCGGTTTCCTCCCACATTCCAAAAACAAATCGTGAGGATAAGCGGTAGAAGATGAATTAATTAATTAATTAATCTCCAATATTTTTGCACAAAACAAGAAAACATGCATATTTTTTGTGAAAATAAACATAGAAGAGAACCGAATACGGACTTTTCCACCAAACGATGCTACATGGGAGGTATATGTGAACGCCATCCGGGGGTTGCGAAATATGCTGTGATGTATCAACCTTGCATTCCAGTGCAAAGATATGGAGTATGATGAATTAAACAGTTAAAAAGAAGGTAAAAAAAAAAAATAATAAAATTAAATAAAAATAAATAAAAATCCCTCCTGCTGGTGGAAAAGCATCATTGTGTGTGCAGCCTTCCTGCTGGGTGGGTTTGCCGCACATGCCAGGCAATGTGACATAACGTCAGGGGAAAATAAAATACACCTCCCTTTTTTTTTTTTTTTACCTTCTTTTTAACTGTTTAATTCATCATACTCCATATCTGTGCACTGGAATGCAAGGTTGATACATCACAGCATATTATAGCAACCCCCAGATGGCGTTCACATATAGCTCCCATGTAGCATCGTTTGGTGGAAAAGTCCGTATTCGGTTCTCTTCTATGTTTATTTTCACAAAAATATGCATGTTTTCTTGTTTTGTGCAAAAATATTGGAGATTAATTAATTAATTCATTCATTAATTCATTTTCTACCGCTTATCCTCACGATTTGTTTTTGGAATGTGGGAGGAAACCGTAATGCCCGGAGAAAACCCGGAGAGAACATGCAAACTCCACACAGAGATGGCCGAGGGTGGAATCAAACTCGGGTCTCCTTGCTGTGAGGCCCTCGCGCTAATCACTCGTTCGCCATGCAGCGTAAAAACATCTTATTTTCTCTTATTATGTCTACTATATTGGGTAACGTGAGTATAAAGTTTACTATAGGGGTGTTACTTCATGTCTAGAGGCTCTAAAATTAATTAATTCATTTTCTACCACTTATCCTCACGAGGGTCGTGAGGGGTGCTGGAGCCTATCCCAGCTGTCTTCGGGTGAGAGGCGGGGTACACCCAGGACTGGTGGCCAGCCACTCACAGGGCACATATAGACAAACAACCATTCACACTCACATTCATACCTATGGACAATTTGGAGTGGCTAATTAACCTAGCATGTTTTTGGTATGTGGGAGGAAACCGGAGTACCCGGAGAAAACCCACGCATGCACGGGGAGAACATGCAAACTCCACACAGAGATGGCCAAGGGTGGAATCCTCCTCACAGCCAGGAGACCCAAGTTCAATTCCACCCTCTGCTGAATGCTTGCCTCTTGTATTCATGTGAACAGTACACAGACAAACATGCCAGGACCAAGAAACACCCCAGTCAGCAGCCCACCACTTATGTTAATCAAATGCCTGATAAATGGATATTTTGCATGTGTGCACAGTAACTCGGGAGTGGCTCCACGCTTCAGGACACGTATGCTACCTTTCTCCAGGGTCGGTGTGATACATTCAGTGGACATTCAGTTGGGAGGGTGCTGGAGCTATCCTAGCTGTCTTCGGGCAAGAGGTGGGGTACACCCTGGACTGGTGGCCAGCCAATCACAGGGCACATATAGACAAACAACCATTCACACTCACATTCATACCTATGGACAATTTGGAGTCGCTAATTAACCTAGCATGATTTTGGAATGTGGGAGGAAACCGGAGTACCCGGAGAAAACCCACGGGGAGAACATGCGAACTTCACACAGAGAGATTGCAGAGGGTGGAATCGAACTCAGGTCTCCTAGCTGTGTGGCCTGCGCGCTAACCAGTTTCTTCAAAATCTAAGAACTCAAATCTTACCACTTCCACACGATACGGGAGGATAACTTTATTCACTCTTCATGCAGTGTTCAGGTAATCACAGGGCACATATAGACAAACAACCATTCACACTCACATTCATACCTATGGACAATTTGGAGTCGGCAATTAGTCTAGCATGTTTTTGAAGGAAACCAGAGGACCCGGAGAAAACCCACGCATGCATGGGGAGAACATGCAAACTCCACACAGAGAGATTGCCGAAGGTGGAATGGAACTCAGGTCTCATAGCTGTGTGGCCTAACCACTTGCCTGCTGTGCAGCCTGTGTGCTAACCAGTTTCTCCAAAATGTAAGAACCCAAATCTGACCACTTCCACACGATACGGGAGGATAACTTTATTTACTCTTCATGCAGTGTTCAGGTAATGTAATTTAAGGTAATGTCTCAATGTTTTGCGTCATTACTGCTCACTAGTGACTATAATACTACATATCACTGAGTAATAATATACCATAGTCTACCATGAAACAGTGGTAATTAAAAAAACGCAATATAGCAAGGTAGCTACAATCGAACCACAATATTGCAAGTGACGACAGTACACGTATGACATGTACGCAAAGTACATTCCCGTATTTTCCGGACTATAAGTCGCACTTTTTTTCATAAGTTGCTGTTCTTGCGACTTATACTCCAGAGCGACTTATAAATGAAAATATAAACCGTATTTTCCGAAGTATAAGTCACACTTTTTTGCATAGGTTGGCCGTTCTTACGACTTATACGCCAGACCGATTTATAAATTAAGATATCTACTCTAAACCCTATAATATTACTATGCGGTATCAGTTATTAAAACCATTTGAAATGAGGTTTTACACATTGAGACCGAAGTACAGGTCGTATCAACAACATCGTGTCTTGTTCAAACATCTTCCTGCTATAAAATGTTGAGTGAATTGACTTGCGTGACACCAATTGCTGCAGTACTCTTTCTCCCCTGCAGATAGCGCCACCAAATCACTCCCTAAAATTTCAAACCGAGAACGGGTGGGGATCTACTGCATATGATCGGAATGTTTTTCGGAAGAAAGTCTTTCCAGGAGCGTGAAAGCAGTAATATTTAGCCCATGTCTGTCTTGCTAGCACTGTAAGATAATAAAATGCTACACACACACACATTGCAGGTTGTAGTGCAGTAAATTACAGTATTCACAATGTGTGTGTGTGTGTGTGTGTGTGTGTGTGTCACTATCTGAAAGTGATTTTCTGCCTCAGTGGTTGTTTCCCTAATGCTGGCGATGCCGTGTAATCCTGTGGGATGCTGCAAAGTTACCCTCACCGCTAATCAGAGCCATTCATCAGCTCCTCGGCAAACGCAAGCGCACACACGGGACGGACGCTCGGGTGTATTCTTTACACAATGACACACTGACAAAAGCACATGTAGACGTTTAGAAAAGTAGCTCGAAATTTCCATTTGGACTAAAGCTCAGCGTCATATGACAACTGCTGCGGGAGCCTTGAGGTGAGAACATTGTGTGGGTCAACACAAATAGCGATGGACACCTTTGGAGATGAAAGTGTGTCAGTGAAATAATGGAAGTTATATTTAACTTTGATTACATTTTGATCAGGAATGTACTATGTTATAACAAAATTCAATACCAAAGTTATACATTTTTATAAACCCAAACGCCCATATTTTTACATTTTTTTTGCATGAGAGGCAAAAAGAGGTGATGTTGCAACAATTCAGGGCAATTTTAAGCCATAAAAATGGCCACAAGGTGATGGAATAGAATGAATGAAAGAATTGAAGAGGCACACATGACTGGGAAGAGGGAAATTAGAGTGTGGAGGAGTGTAGCATGTAGAAGGTTCTATGGAATTTTAACACATGCTCACACACACACTTCAGTTAAATGTGAAAATTGTACATATTCGTGGTGTTATATTTGTAAATAAATGCTTTTTCTGATGTAAAACTTGTGCTAAAGTTAGCTTTTTGCGCTGTCACAAATGCAAAACATAAGTGAAAGTTATGCTTGAAATACATTTTTAGTTGGGAACTGACATTTTCCCGAAACTTACCTATGTTCTACTGCTGATTAGTAAAGAACGGAAAAAGGTAGAAACAGTGGAGGAGTGTAGCATGCAGAAGGTTGTATTGAATTTTAACACATGCACACACACACACACACACACACATCGGTTAAATGTGAAAATTATACATAGTTCATGGTGTTATATTTGTAAATAAATGTTTTTTCTGATGTAAAACGTGTGCTAAAGTTAGCTATTTGTGCTGTCACAGTTGCAAAACACAAGTGAAAATTAGGCTTGAAATACCTTTTTAGTTGGGAACTGACATTTTCCAGAAACGTATCTATTTAATTTCAAGATACTCAAATAATGTTTTTATTCATAATGTTAGGACGTTATCGTAACCTTCCTTGTTAAATTGCAAATTTTTATTCTTCATATTTTGACTTTATTCTTGTAAAATTACTGTTAATTTTTCATTTTTACTGTTTATTTTAATATACTTTTTACAAAGTTTAAATTAAATTAAATTAGGAAAGCAGGAAGTGAACAAATGTAACAATTACCGATTGTAAAAGTACCAGATGGAGGGGTAGGATTTAATAAGCTTTGCTTCTTCCTACTCCTTTTGGACATGTGGAACTGGGAACTGATTATGTGATGCATTCAATTGTAATCTGATGTATGTTCAAATGAAATCAAACCATTACCATTACCATTACCATTACGTTTGACTTTGATTGTGTTGCCTTTCATTCAGAAGTGCACATGCACGGGGTTAATAATTGATGTAGGAGGCTTGTGCACAGAAGTAGCGCTAACACCTCAGCACTATGCACAGAATCTTTTAAGAATCTGCAGATGCGGTGCATAACAACCCCCCCCCACCCCCCTCACTGCCCTTCTGGGTTTCTTCCACCACACTCACCCACATGAAAAGATTTCATTCCTGAGAGAGAAAGCACAAGTGCAAAAGAGGAGAAAAACATCATCTTAGAAGGTACAGTAGCTGGTACACAGACGCCGTGTGTGGGTGATGGGGGAGGACACTGAGAAGTTGGGAAAGGGGTGAATTTGAATTTACTGGCCGTCCTCGTGGGACGTTTCACGGTTACTTATGCACTCCCCTGAATTATTAATACTGTACAAAAAAAAGTGAAGTATCGCGATTTTTAAAAAATGAATGCATACACACGATGGCTGTTTTCGTGGTTGACCATGGCCTATTATTAGTCAACAAATATTGTAATAATAATTTATATGTGGTATTGTGGTTACTAGGCATCAGTAATGTTGACTGCCTACTGACCAACTTGGCAACTTTATCGCTAGCTCTGGCGACATTCCCAACCCCCGGATAAACAGCGGTATGAAAAAGTTGGGCACCCCTGATAATTTTCAAGATTGTTGAAATCAGAAAATTACCGTGCAGCCTGTGTGCTAACCAGTTTCTCCAAAATCTAAGAACCCAAATCTTACCACTTCCACACGATACCGGAGGATAACTTTATTCACTCTTCATGCAGTGTTCAGGTAATCACAGGGCACATAGAGACAAACAACCATTCACACTCACATTCATACCTGTGGACAATTTGGAGTCAGCAATTAGCCTAGCATGTTTTTGAAGGAAACCAGAGGACCCGGAGAAAACCCACGCATGCACGGGGAGAACATGCAAACTCCACACAGAGAGATTGCCGAAGGTGGAATGGAACTCAGGTCTCATAGCTGTGTGGCCTAACCACTCGCCTGCCGTGCAGCCTGTGTGCTAACCAGTTTCTTCAAAATGTATAAACCCAAATCTTACCACTTCCACACGATACGGGAGGATAACTTCATTCACTCTTCATGCAGTGATCAGGTAATGTAATGTACTGGTAATATTTCAATTATTGTGTCATTATTGTGACCATAATACTACATATCACTGAGTAATAATATACCATAGTCTACCATGAAACAGTGGTAATTAAAAAAAAAACACAATATAGCAAGGTAGCTACAATCGAACCACAATATTGCAAGCGACGACAGTACACGTACGACATGTACGCAAAGTAATACAATACCTCTAAATTTTGGATTTCGATTTTATTTGGACGGACTGCAATCAATGCTAATACGATTGGGTGCTAACACGTCTGCCAATCATGTTGCTGATTGTTCATGGACTGCAATTTGGCCGAGGATGGGATTGAACTCGGGGCACTAATTATTTGAAGACAAAATTTGTTTGGTAAGATCACAGACCCTTGACCTACATGAACTTTGTCTGGAGATGATTCAACATCATGGTTTAGGGGCAGGATACAATAAACTAGGTCAGAGATTTCAGCAGTTCCACTCTTGAGGAACCTAGTGAGGAACATGGAAGAGTCCTAGTTAAGGCCCAAAAAAATCTCAGGAGGTGATGCGAAGGATGGTGAGATCAGTCAAGATCACCTCCGAAGAACTTGAGTTGGCTTTTTCCTATCTGGGTCTTCAGTTGGCACGTCCTCGTGGTCTCATCGTCACTTCTGCAGAATGTACTGATTGATGAACTCGTTTTGTTCCGATTCCACTTTGGACAAGGTTTCGTACTCAACGCGATATCGCTCCAGTTGCATCATTTTCTCGACAATAAGAACCTGCAACTGCTGCTGTTGGGCTTCCCTTTGCTTCGCCACAAACTTCAGCAGGTTCCTCGTCCCGAGGGCCTTCAGTTTTTCTCTCTCCGTCTCGTTTGCCAGCTTGTCCACCAACTCCATTAGACCGCTGACTATCTTCAGAAACTGCACGATTTTGTCCACGAAATCTTTGCAGTCTTCTTTGAGCTCCGACGTCTTTTGACTGACGTCTGGCTCCAGCGCACGTAGCTTGTTGAGTTCATCGAAATAACAGCCTGCCTCTGCCAACGCGTCTTTGGCCATGGTGGGGACGCCTGTGCCGAAACAAAATGGAGTGCAACCGTGACTAAAGCATCATAATGGTCGGCAGCCAATCACAGGGCACATATAGACAAACAACCATTCACACTCACATTCATACCTATGGACAATTTGGAGTCGCTAATTAACCTAGCATGTTTTTGGAAGGTGGGAGGAAACCGGAATACCCGGAGAAAACCCACGCATGCACGGGGAGAACATGCAAACTCCACACAGAAATGCCCGAGGGTGGAATTGAACCCTGGTCTCCTAGCTGTGAGGCCCTCGCGCTAATCACTCGTCCTCCATGCAGCGTAAAAACATCTTATTTTCTCTTATTATGTTTACTATATTGGGTAATATGAGTATAAAGTTCACTATAGGAGTGTTACTTCGTGTCTAGAGGGCTCTAAAATTAATTAATCAATTAATTCATTTTCTACCACTTATCCTCACGAGGGTTTCCGGGTTGCTGGAGCCTATCCCAGCTGTCTTTGGACGAGAGGCGGGGTACACTCCCCTAGCATCTATGGTATACTTTCTGTCTGCTATATTGGGTAATAAGAGTATAAATGTGACTATAGGGGTGTTATTTCATGTGTAGAGGGCTCTAATAATATTAAAACTCATATTCACAAGATCATTTCTATGCTCCAACTATGAAAATATTCCATTTATAAATTACAGAAATTCACTAGGGTCTACCTTAGAAGCAATTAACTGCGATTAATTATTGCATAATGACGAAAAATACAAAATTTGATACTTTCTACCATCCTATCACCGCATTACACTTGAATGTATTTGCTAGTATCAACATAATACAAGCTTACCTTCTCTTGCAGCCTCTGTTAATCTGTATCTAAGGTAGCAAGCAGAATTAAGTCAGTAAACAAGCTCAAATGTTTGTTTTTTTTAATGACACAAAGGATCAAAGCTCCAACATCATGTGACTAAAAGCTGACTTTGTAAGACACGTTCATCACCGCACATCATTCAGTGACAGCATACATACATACTTGATTATGTACTACAAAAAAATTGTATCACCAAATGATTCATCTACAAAGAAGATAGTAAGATAAATACAATTCCAACAAATTCCAATTTCCACATTCCAAAAACATGCTAGGTTAATTAGCCACTCCAAATTGTCCTTAGGTATGAATGTGAGTGTGAATGGTTGTTTGTCTATATGTGCCCTGTGATTGGCCGGCCACCAGTCCAGGGTGTACCCTGCCTCTCGCCCCAAGACAGCTGGGATAGGCTCCAGCACCCCCGCGACCCTCGTGAGGATAAGCAGTAGAAAATGAATGAATTAATGAATTTTAGAGCCCTCTAGACATGAAGTAACACCCCTATAGTGAACTTTATACTCACATTACTCAATATAGTAGACTTAATAAGGGAAAATAAGATGTTTTTACGCTGCATGGTGTGCGAGTGATTAGCGCGAGAGCCTCACAGCTTGGAGACCTGAGTTCGATTCCACCCTCGGCCATCTCTGTGTGGCGTTGGCATGTTCTCCCCGTGCATGCGTGGGTTTTCTCCGGGTACTCCGGTTTCCTCCCACATTCCAAAAACATGCTAGGTTAATTAGCCACTCCAAATTGTCCATAGGTATGAATGTGAGTGTGAATGGTTGTTCGTCTATAAGTGCCCTGTGATTGGCTGGCCACCAGTCCAGGGTGTGCCCCGCCTCTGGCCGGCCCGAAGACAGCTGGGATAGGCTCCAGCACCCCCGTGAGGAAAAGCAGTAGAAAACCCACCCAAGAAAGCCACCCCACTCCACATTGTCGCCGGTTCCCATGTGAAATGACGATAGAGCATGTTTCTGTTTCTCGCCAATGTGTCCTCTATCAGCAATTTACAAGGAATAAAGAATGCTACAGCGTTTAATTAGGCAAATCAAATTTCCAAATGATAAACCAGTCTGACATGATCTACTTGCCCCCATGTCCCAAAGCACCAACACAATTAAAACCTGAAAAAAAAGGATTAATGGATTACTGCAAGACACAAGATCAGCTTGGGTGCATGGGGAGTTCATCTTGAATCCATTTTCACGCCCTTTGTCCAATAGTGTGTATTTATATGTGTGTGTGTGTGTGTGTGTGAGACCAAGTATCAGCTGTCTTCGAGTTCATGATGTGTTCATGTGTTTCTTCGAGGATCCTTGGCGAACTGTAAAATGGAACAATATGCCTAGCATAGCTACTCACCAAGAATTAATGATAATGTAAGATGATCCACGATCAGTTTTTCTCTTTCCGAATGACCTTTCCGAAAGCAATGGTATACATGGAAAGGAATATTCCAATCGCGTGTCTACATGCGCCGCTATAATCAACCAGAATAGTCAATGGGGCATGCCCAGTAAAACGTAAACACCCACATCACGTGATACTGACTTCCTCCAGTTTTTCTTTCACTTGTTGGAATAACTCCGTATTGCCAGTTTTTCCTTAGTTGGAGTCGCTAATTAACCTAGCATGTTTTTGGAATGTGGGAGGAAACCGGAGTACCCGGAGAAAACCCATGCATGCACGGGGAGAACATGCAAACTCCACACAGAGATGGGCGAGGGTGGAATTGAACCCAGCTCTCCTTGCTGTGAGGTTTGCGCACTAACCAGCCTTCAGCCAAATGCATTATGGGAAAATTAAAATGGTTTTATTTTCCTTAACTCGTATATTTCTTAGCTACCCTTAGAGTGTAAAGTTGCTGTGTGATGAATATAGTGTTCTTAGTAAGATGACATTGTGAGTCATACTGTTATAAAGATATAGATTTGCTATGCCACTTATTCTCTCTCGGGTCGCGGGGGTGTGCTGGAGGCGGGGTTCACCCTGAACTGGTGGCCAGCCAATCACAGGGCACATATAGACAAACAACCATTCACACTCACATTCATACCTATGGGCAATTTGGAGTCGCCAATTAACCTAGCATGTTTTTGGAATGTGACAGAAAACCCATGCATGCACAAGGGGAGAACTCCACACAGAGATGGCAGAGGATGGAATCGAACTCAGGTCTCCTAGATGTGTGGCCTGTGTGCTAACCACTCATGCGCTGTGCAGCCATCTTGCAAACTTAACCCCTACAATGATTTCATTGACAAACTGATGTTTGTTGTCATTCATATTAATGAAACACATAATATTATGGAGGAGACTCAGGTTCAATTCCACCCTCGGCCATCTTTGTGTGGAGTTTGCAAATTGGGAATTGCAATTTGCAAATATTTCTCTTAACGGTGTAGTTAACACGATTAATAACAGTAGGTCATGTATTTTGTGTTTTTCACTTCTATTTGAAATGATTATAGATTGATTATTGGAAATATTAAGACTAATGGCGTGATTAATCATGACAGTTATTAATCATTCCAAAGTTTATTCAAAAATAGTGTCATTCATTCATTTTCTACTGCTTATCCTCACAAGGGTCGCGGTGGTGCTGGAGCCTATCCCAGCTGTCTTCAAGCGAGAGGCGGGGTACACCCTGGCCTGGTGGCCAGCCAATCACAGGGCACATATAGACAAACAACCATTCACACTCACATTCATACCTATGGACAATTTGGAGTGGCTAATTAACCTAGCATGTTTTTGGAATGTGGGAGGAAACCGGAGTACCCGGAGAAAACCCACCAGGGTGGAATTGAACTCGGGTCTCCTAGCTGTGAGGTCTGTGCGCTAACCACTTGACCACCATGCAGCCCCTTAACATATATATTTAGCCCAAATATCTAAGCAGCCATACCCCAACATAAACAACACAAACATTTTTGTTTTACATAATTTACGTAATTGTCAGTGCTGCACGGTTATCGCGCAGGACACTCAGCTAGGAGACCCGTGTTCGATTTCACTCTCTGCTATCTCTGTGTAGCGTTTGCATGTTCTATTTTTTCTTGGAATTTTCTTAGAATTCAACTATCAATGCTAGGACTACACAATCTGCGTCATGTGCACCAACCAGGAAAAAGAACCAGCAGTGTCCTCAAAATAGCTAAATCAATAGATCTTTAATGAGCGGCCATGCCGAGACATCGTGATGGGGAAGAGCATATTACAAAGCATGGATATGAATGACATTTCTCCTTCATGTGGCCTTGCCTTTACTTCCGAGCTGTCCCCCACTTCCACACTCCCTAGTGAGTTATCTCCTCCATCTTGACAGGGCTGGGTCCATATTCATACACAAGGTCTGCCAATATGACAGGAGGGCTGCAAGCTTCGAGACGTGTCCTTCGCCGCTTGGCTCGCCCTCTCTGAGGGCGCCCTGTTCATGCACCTTCACCTCAGCGTCACCCAGCTACGCTCTCACTCTCTTGTAGTGAATGCAGACGATTTGAATAAAGCTGTGATCATCACAACGCAATAACCGCCTCATGGGGCCTAGACGGAAAAAATACTACCCTCATGTCCAACTTCATTACATGTATAAACCTCGTCTTTGGTCTTCCTCGACGCCTCCTACCTGGCCGCATCCTCTGAACCATCTCAGTCTGGCCTCTCTGACTTTATCTCCAAGGCCTAACACATGTAATATCCCTCTGATGTACTTGTTCCGGATCCTATCCATCGTGGTCACTCCCAATCCTCATCTCTGCTTCCACCGGTTCTGCTTCCTGTCCGTTCCTCAGTGGAACTGTCTCTAGACCAAACAACATCACTGGTCTCACTACTACAACATCAACAACAGTACAGAGAGTGCCTTCTGTGTTTGCTAGCGCTAATCATGGCTGACGTATTTGACTAGGTTTGGGACAAAACATGATCCTGAGATCTTTTTCAGAGAAAGTGAATTGTTGGAGCAGATGGGGGCCCGAGAGAGTCAGGACTAGCATGACTTGGTGGTGATTTCTAAAATCACAACTACTTCAACTTGCTGATATAGTTCATTTTCAAACAGCTAAAATAATGAATAAGGCTAAAAATAAGCAATTAGCTAAACATGTCATCCAATACTTCTCTACAAGAGAGGAGAAATATGATCTCAGGGAAGAAGTACATTTGAAACACTTCTATGCTAGGACTACGTTATGCTAGCCATAGCATTTCAGTATGTGGAATCAAACTATGGAATGGATTTAGTAAGGAAATCAAACAATGCACAACGATGAGCCAATTCAAGAAACAATACAAGCAGTTGATGTTTGCTAAATCCAAGGATGAAGAGTCTTGAACCAGTCATGATGTGCTATATATATCACTATATTGACACTTACTATGGTACACATTATGGCATTGGATGCTCATATCACTGCGTACTTTGGTACAAGGTACATTATTACCCCCCCCCCCCCCCAAAAAAAAAAAACCCCAAAACAAAAAACCTTAAACTGTATTATGGAAAGCAGGAAGTGAACAAATGTAACAGTTACTGATCATAAAAGTACCAGATGGAGGGGTAGGATTTAATAAGCTTTGCTTCTTCCTACTCCTTTGTGGAACTGGGAACTGATTATGGGATGCATTCAATTGTAATGGCAATGGTAATGGTTTTATTTCATTTGAACATGCATCAGATTACAATTGAATGCATCACATTTCCATAATACAGTTTAAGGTTTTTTGTTGTTTTTTTTTTTTTTTAATAATGTACCTCATACCAAAGTACTCAGTGATATGAGCATCCAATGCCATAATGGGTACCATAGTAAGTGTCAATATAGTGATATATATAGCACATCATGACTGGTTCAAGACTCTTCATCCTTGTATTTAGCAAACATCAACTGCTTGTATTGTTTCTTGAATTGGCTCATCGTTGTGCATTGTTTGATTTGGACTATCCCTATCCCAGCTGGTTCTGCGAGCAGAGATTCGAACCCAGGACTTACCTATCTCCTGACTGTGGAGAAATGCAAAACACTTATTTACATGCAAGCCTGCTTCACAGGCCTGAGATGCCTAATTAAATCAATCTCCACCATTGGTGTTCATTCAATCAATGGCCAAGCTGCGAGAATGGAGCACAATTAGATCAGTTACCAGGTAACGTTCACGGCCTGTATGTGATTTGTCTCATTGTTGTTGTTTTTTTTTTTACTATTGAATAGGGTGATGTGTGATACAAGAGTTTCAGCTACCAATAGAGATAAGCGTTGCTGAAATGCAAACATTCATTCCGTCTGCCCTTGACACTGCAAGGCCAATAAAAATGACACCCACTAACTTTCATCCATATCCTCTATATGACATCACAGCTCTCCGGGTGATGCACTTACGCAAATAAGCCCTCATGGAGACACTTAACACTGGAGGAAGCATACAGAAACCTGAAACCTCTGAAGTCCCCCCGTCCGCCTCGGTGACAAAACTGTACCAGCGTGCCACAAACACACTCACATAAACATGTGCATTGTCTAAATTGCTTTTCTATAATGCCCCCCCCCCACCGATGCACTCCCAGCAATGATGTGCATAATGAGCAATGAGCTTCCAATGGCTGTTGGAAATAAAATGGCGGAAGAAAGATAACATTTACGAAATCCGACAGGCTAAGCCACCTCAGATTTGTTTTGTGGCGGTAAAACTCCACCTGTAGCGTTTCTTTCTCCGTAATACAGGGGTCTCAAACACGCGGCCCGCAGGCCAAATGTAGGACACCAGTTTGAGGCCCCCGCCTTGATATGAAAGTTTAATGTTAGTTTGTTATGGATGCTGTATGGTATCATGTACCCGGAAAAAATTATTACGTTCGATTAATGTTCATGTTAAAGGTTAAATAACTTAATAGTTAACCTCCCTATCCGTGTGGAAGTGGTAATTTTTTGGCTATTTAAGTTTAAAGGAAATAACTTGGAGGCTACCGTTTAGGTCGCTAGCGCTCTAGTTTGCGAGTTAGCATGTGTCTCAAGACCCTGCAGTTGCGCAATATGTTGTAAATAAAAAGAGTATAAATGTGACTATAGTCATGTTTTGTCATGTCTACAGGGCTCTAATAATGCTTTGTTCATTTTAAATCTGAAAAAAAATAATTTGTCTACCCACCAACTATATGTGGTTTCTTAAGTTTTTATTATTTGCCGTTTTATTATTATTATTATTATATTTATTTATTACTGATTGATTTTCTTTATTCTTGATTTGTTTATTTATTTTTCATCTTATTTTGTGCAGAAAAATAAAAATTAAGATATTTGAGAAAAGTGGAATGTTTTATCAGAGCTTTTCTTGTAGAAAATCGAAACCAAAGCAAAGTTTATTCATTTTTCTGTTTTTAATAAATGTGTTTTTTTTTTAAAACCTGATGCGGCCCAGTCTCGCCCAGACCCTAGCTCCAGTGGCCCCCCCAAGTAAATTGAGTTTGAGACCCCTGCCATAATAATATCATCACAATAATTGATGAGATTAACTTCCGAAATTGGGGGGGGGGGGGGGGGGGTCCTTGAAGCTGTCGTCGTCGCTCAGTCTTTTCTGCATAACAACAAGAAGACCACAGTGCTTAAATGCTGATACATGTAATAATGATTATTCCATAGACTATAGGACACCCCAGCTGTACGTTATCTGTGCCTGGGTCTTGTTGGTCAGCCCCCTCCCTCTCCGTTTCCCATTTAAATGTCTGCAGGAGTCCCGGGTACTGTTGTCAGTCTCATTTTCTCTGTGGGTTTCCGACAGCTTATGTCCGCGGGGTTGTTGCTGGACCATTACCCAAATCCTTGTCACCGGCATCGCATGTGAGCGCTAACCGACAGCAGGTGCTTGCACATGAAAACAGCATGTTAGTCCTCATGGCGTAGAGAAGCTTATGTATGTTGCTAGGAATAAAAAAAAATAAGCAACACAGTCAGCGGAGTCCAAATTGCTCTTCATTGTCAGGGAGCAATAACCGTTACCTTTTTAGCCGTCAGGACCGCAGTCAACAGTCCGTACCTAAGCAGCTTCAAAGCATCTAAATTTAGAGACCCAACAACCCATAATGAGACCAAAGATGCCGTTGGAGTTACATTGACTGCTTTTACAAACGGTTCTCAGTATGTCACCAAGGGATGAGCGAGCGACATCGGATGAGAACGGAAACACAATCTCATTTAAGACAGCAGTTGTGTGACCAAACGGAATTAGAACGAGCGGACAAGGGAATCATTGTCGACGGAACAATGGGACCATTACTACTGTAAATTGCTTATTTCATACACTCAATTTCACAGCCGGGCATAACATTACGATGGTGGATTATCCTATAAATGCGAGCTACAGCTGAAGCCGTTTAAGTCGACGTTCCTTGGATTGGCTGACTTAGGTGGTCGGGAGGAAACCGGTTGTTTTCTAATATAATTTTAAAAAAAATGTATTTAATAAAAAAAATTAATTTTAATTTTTTTTCTATGGTTTTATTTCATATGCTTTCTAATATAATTTAATTTTTTTAATTACATTTTTTTAATTTAATAAAAATGGTTTTATTTCATTTGAACATGCATCAGATTACAATTGAACGCATCACATAATCAGTTCCCAGTTCCACATGTCCGAAAGGAGTAGGAAGAAGCAAAGCTTATTAAATCCTACCCCTCCATCTGGTACTTTTACAATCAGTAACTGTTACATTTGTTCACTTCCTGCTTTCCTAATATAGTTTAATATAGTCAATATAGTGATATATATATAGCACATCATGACTGGTTCAAGACTCTTCATCCTTGTATTTAGCAAACATCAACTGCTTGTATTGTTTCTTGAATTGGATCATCGAATGTAAACATGCTAATGCTAATGATGCGTTCATTAATGCTACATTTCCCTTCACATCCATTGTTTCAGTTGTCTTGCTGATGGGTTTTGGATCAGAACCCAAGTTGGTTTCAGGTTCTCCTTCGGGATTTTTTTTTGGGTAGACTTGAAACCCCCGTCCATCACACTACTACCACCATATTTTACTGTTGGTGTGAGATGTAATGGTAATGGTTTTATTTCATTTGAACATGCATCAGATTACAATTGAGTGCATCCCATAATCAGTTCCCAGTTCCACATGTCCAAAAGGAGTAGGAAGAAGCAAAGCTTATTAAATCCTACCCCTCCATCTGGTACTTTTACAATCAGTAACTGTTATATTTGTTCACTTCCTGCTTTCCAAATATAATTAAAGTTTTTTTTTGGTTTTGTTTTGTCACGTACCGAAGTACGAGGTGATATGAGCATCCAATGACATAATGGGTACCATAGTAACTGTCAATATAGTGATATGTATAACACATATATTGACAGTAGATTAACTGAAAGAAGATTAACTGAAAAGATTAACCGAGTAGGATCTTGGATCAATTGACATTTTCTCTGCACTTGCTTCCTACTTGACTGGCCCAAAGTTTTCTCGTGTCGCATTTTCATCTCAAGTCTTCTCTTCCCTCCATCCCTCCTGGTCAGTAATTTCCCATTTGCTGCAAAGTCACAAGAGATAAAACCCCAAACAATGACCCACCATCTGTCCTTCTCATTAAAGTAGAACATATGTTAATGTGTCCAATCTGCAGTTCCCCTGCCTTCCCGTTAAGTCAAGGACGAACCCAAATTCCTCCTAGCGATTGTGTCATCCTTTATTCTTGGCAATGTTTTAGCTTCTAACAGCGTATGAAGTTATTGTCGCAGTACTTTTGTGCCAGATTGTTACTTTCCGATTGGATCATCCCTCACTATGATTGCTAATTATTTTTTATAATCATCAGTTATATTTGATACCCTAATTTAAACTCATTCACACTCCAAAGGCTAATAGTTTGTGTCTTAAAAGAGCTAGTTTAAAGTTGTTGTTCAGGATTAAGGTTTTTATCATAAATACAAAATTCATTCATTCATTTATTTCCTATGAAGATTTGATCTGTATGGTCTTGAACACTACAACCAATCTTGTGTCTTGTGCCCAACTAAAAACATTTTTTTTTGTGGGAAAATTTTCTCTCATGAAAAAAAAAGTTTGTTTCTGCCTTTCTCCGTTCTTTAGTAATCAGCAGTAGAACATACTTACGTTTCAGGAAAATATCAGTTCCCAACTAAAAACATTTTTTTTGTGGGAAAAGCTACATTTCAAGCATAGTTTTCTCTCATGAAAAAAAAAAGTTTGTTTCTGCCTTTCTCCATTCTTTCGTAATCAAAAGTAGAACATACATACATTTCAGGAAAATATCAGTTCCCAACTAAAAACTTTTTTTTTTTTTTTGTGGGAAAAGCTACATTTCAAGCATAATTTTCTTTCATCAGAAAAAAAAGTTTGTTTCCGCCTTTCTCTGTTCTTTAGTAATCAGAAGTAGAACATACGTTCATTTCAGGAAAATATCAGTCCCCAACTAAAAACATTTTTTTTGTGGGAAAAGATACATTTCAAGCATAATTTTCTTTCATCAGAAAAAAAAGTTTGTTTCTGCCTTTCTCCGTTCTTTAGTAATCAGAAGTAGAACATACTTACGTTTCAGGAAAATATTAGTTCCCAACTAAAAACATTTTTTGTGGGAAAAGCTACATTTCAAGCATAATTTTCTGTCATGAAAAAAAAAATTCTGCCTTTTTCCATTCTTTAGTGAGCAGCAGTAGAACATATGTACGTTTCAGGAAAATATCAGTTCCCAACTAAAAACATACTGTCCTGAAGCAGCAAAACAGCCCCAGAAAGTCACACTACCACCAGCATATTTTACTGGTGGATACAAAAAAGCTCCAGCCTAACTGCGCTAGGATAAGCCACAATCAGAAATGAATGAAATATGCGCAAGTCAGTTAATTCCTTGTGTCCTATCTTTGTTAATAAGTTGATCATTAAAATTCTAATAAAATGTGAATTTTGAAAGAGTTTTTTTGAGGGGTTTAACAGAATTAAAAACATAAAAATTATTTTACAAAAATTATTTTGGGAACCGGCGATAAATGAGAGCATTCACAACCCAGCAAATTCATGGATTTCTGATAAATGTATTTTATTTTATTTTGTATTTTATTTTATTTAGACAAGAGCATTTAGTATAAGAGTATAGACAAGAGATTGGAATATTCCATATATGCGAAATGACGAATCATTGTGTCAATCTACAGATGACAGGTGACGTCAATCTGTTTACGTGAACGGACAGATGGACTCCAGCTGTGATCCTGAACAGGATCAGCATCCGAAGCCTCCCAATATGTAAATCACATTCTCCCAATGCATGAGTAACTCTCTGTTCCGTGGTTCTGAAACCCCCCCCCCCCCCTTTGTAGAACTGCATGTGTGGGTTGGAGGTTGATGAACTGATACTGCGTGTACAAAGTGTCTGTCTGCCTTCTCTTCTCAAATCCCCCCCAAAAGAGCTTGAACCAAACGGTTCCTGCAGCTAAGCTTTAAATCTCAGCCCATCCTCAGATTCAAAGACAGGGTGATATAAAGTACTGTGTGTGTACTGTGGAATGTACACACACACACATAAACACACATAAACGTAGATTGATCTTCAGTACCTAACAACGTCTTTGTGAAAAAAAACAAATACCAATGTTATGTTTATATTTGTTGTAAGTGAGATATAATAATTGGTTGTGCAATGAAAGCAATGATTTGTTTTTCCAACATTCTTGCGTACACGTTGTTTAAAAATGGAACACACAGCTGTGGGAAGTGACAAAGCAATTAACTCTCTAATAAGCCCATCTGTGAACCTTGCACCTTTCATAAATCCTGCTGTAGGTATAATAATCTATTGTGACTGATGCAGTTTTTCTAAGTTGGAGGACATTTAACACATTTAAAGAAGTATAGTTATTGCAGAAATAAACACACTTATTACATGTTGTGAAGTGGAGGATGATGCATAAAGTACAGGAAGGTCAATTCCAGAAATTGACAAGCTCTACTTTCTTGTATTAAAATAGTAAATGATTGATATTAATTAATAGTATTATTAGCGCGTAGACCAGGCTCGCGACCAGTCCAGGGTGAACCCCGCCTCCAGCACACACCCCCGCGACCCTAGAGAGGATTTGTATAACAGTCTGACTCACAATGTCATCTTATTAAGAACACTATATTCATCACACAGCAACTTTACACTCTAAGGGTAGCTAAGAAATATACGAGTTAAAAAAAACAAACTATTTTAATTTTCCCATAATGCATTTGGCTGAAGGCTGCACAGCGGTCGAGTGGTTAGCGCGCTGGCCTCACAGCTAGGAGACCAGGGTTCAGATGCATAAACTACAGGAAGGTCAATTCCATAAAATTGACAAGCTTCAAACAAATTGGGGATCTATTTGACATCTTGCTCTACTTTCTTGTATTAAAATAGTAAATGATTGATATTAATTAATAGTATAATGATTGAATGATGATGATACTGTTTTAGGCTGGTAGTGGTTAGCGCGCAGACCAGGCTGGCAACCTGTCCAGGGTGAACCCCGCCTCCAGCACACCCCCGCGACCCTAGAGAGGATAAGTGGCATAGAAAATCTATATCTGTAACACTATATTCATCACACAGCAACCTGAGTTCGATTCCATCCTCTGCCATCTCTGTGTGGAGTTTGCATGTTCTCCCCGTGCATACGTGGGTTTTTTTATCCGGGTACTCCGGTTTCCTCCCACATTCCAAAAACATGCTAGGTTAATTGGCCACTCCAAATTGTCCATAGGTATGAATGTGAGTGTGAATGGTTGTTTGTCTATATGTGCCCTGTGATTGGCTGGCCACCAGTCCAGGGTGAACCCCGCCTCCAGCACACCCCCGCGACCCAAGAGAGGATAAGTGGCATAGCAAATCTATATTTGTATAACAGTCTGACTCACAATGTCATCTTACTAAGAACACTATATTCATCACACAGCAGCGTTACACTCTAAGGGTAGCTAAGAAATATACGAGTTAAAAAAAACAAACTATTTTAATTTTCCCATAATGCATTTGGCTGAAGGCTGCACAGCGGTCGAGTGGTTAGTGCGCAGACCTCACAGCTAGGAGACCCGAGTTCAATCCCACCCTCGGCCATCTCTGTGTGGAGTTTGCATGTTCTCCCCGTGCATGCGTTTTTTTTATCCGGGTACTCCGGTTTCCTCCCACATTCCAAAACATGCTAGGTTAATTAGCCACACCAAATTGTCCATAGGTATGAATGTGAGTGTGAATGGCTGTTTGTCTATATGTGTCCTGTGATTGGCTGGCCACCAGCTGGGATAAACTCCACCCCCCCCCCCACCATGCCCTTACCCTTGTGAGGATAAGCAGAAAATGAATGAGTGTAAATTGAATTATAGGGGTGCTATCTCATGCCTAGAGGGCTCTAATAATGGTAAAAAAAAACATTCATAAAGTCATAAACAGGTTTCTGTGCTCAAACTATAAAAAATATTGCATGTATTACTATTGTTCCTTTATCGTGTCCATGTCTGGAACCAATTAACCGCGGCGACTTTATCCGGAAATATTCCGACGGCCGCTTATTGTAGATTTAGTTGCATTTGTCTCGGAGCAGACTCATTCACCAGTCAAGGGCGCCAGTAAAACGTACCTTTCGAAGGAAGAGTCAATCTCTTCAAGATTCATCATAATTATAACAAGAGGCAACTTAATCCTTCAAATGTCTTCTTTTTTTTTTTTAAAAAAAGGGATTCCCACGGACTTAGCGGTGAGGGGAAACCAGTGACTGTGTCCACTTAAGGGCTATAAGCTCAGGGGAACAAGAGGTACTTATGTCTGAGAGCCACTGAGAGGGAGTACTTTACTGAGGGAAGCTAGGATGTTTGCATGGACGGTGTGACTGTGTGAGGGAGTCTACTAGAAAAATACTGTGTTTCAATATGGTATTACTGCCATCCAATATACAGTCGTTCATTGTTTATAGGTAAATATAGTCTTCATCTATACTCATTTTTTTCCCCTTTTTCGCTCTTCCCAGATAACACATGATGAAAAAGAATGTTACATGCGGAGTTCCCCAGGGGTCAATACTGGGGCCAAAACTGTTCAACTACAAAAGACTTAAAGCTGGTATTATTTGCGGATGATACCACTGCTTTTCGTTCTGGAGGGAGTACAGATGAAATCATTAGAAATGTCAGAGAAGAAATGGTCACAATAAAAAGATAGTTTGATGATAATAGATTGTCCTTGAACCTAAATAAAACTAAAATCATGCTGTTTGCTAACAGCAGAAAGGACACATACCAGCAAATACAAATAGACGGTGTAGACATTGAAAAAGTGAACGCAAATTCATTTCTGGGGATCACAATAGATGAAAATATGAGCTATAAACCTCATATTACAAATATACAACATAAGGTGGCCGGAAATATTTCAATATTGAACAAAGCAAAAATGTGTTCTCAATCAGAAATCACTCCACACTCTTTATTGCTCTCTGGTTCTACCATATCTTACTTATTGTGTGGAAATATGGGCTAATAACTATAAAAGCAATCTTCACTCGCAAAAAAAAGGTCAGTATGGATAATTCATAATGCAGCCTACAGAGAACATACTAACTCCTTATTTCTAAAATCACAAATACTTCAACTTGCTGATATAGTTCATCTTCAAACAGCTAAAATAATGCAAAAGGCTAAAAAATAACCAATTAGCTAAAAATGTCATCCAGTACTTCTCTACAAGAGAGGAGAAATATGATCTCAGGGAAGAAGTACATTTGAAACACTTCTATGCTAGGACTACGTTATGCTAGCCATAGCATTTCAGTATGTGGAATCAATACAAGCAGTTGATGTTTGCTAAATACAAGGATGAAGAGTCTTGAACCAGTCATGATGTGCTATATATATCACTATATTGACACTTACTATGGTACCCATTATGGCATTGGATGCTCATATCACTGAGTACTTCGGTACGGGACAAAAAATAAAAAATCAAATAAAACTAAAGAAATACAAATTCATAAAATATTTTTTTTTTTATTAAAAAATTATATTATGAAAGCAAGAAGTGCACAAATGTAACAATTACTGATTGTAAAAGTACCAGATGGAGGGGTAGGATTTAATAAGCTTTGCTTCTTCCTACTCCTTTTGGACATGTGGAACTGGGAACTGATTATGGGATGCATTCAATTGTAATCCGACGCATGTTCAAATGAAATAAAACCATTACCATCACCAATATAAAGCATGGATTAGGAAAAATTGGAAAAGTAACCATATGAAAAGGCAGTCGGTATTGAGAATTGACAATAATAGACAACCAGTCACAGGTGACTGCTGAGATATTTTTTTCTGATCCCTGCTAACATAAAGGAAGACAGATTTGTTTCTCCATTGGATCAATGGCTGACTCTCCCCTGGCAGTTTCTCCCTCATTTATCTTCTTGACTTTGATTGCTTCGTTGGAGCGGAGTGGATGATGCCTCACTGTGAATGCTGGAGCTCAGCAGTTCCAGTCGTCATCCATCTCTGTTGGATTCTGTTGTGCTTATCCTTTCATCTTGGTCAAAGTGACGTTATTTAACGCTGCTTCCAAAAGGCACCCGTACCCTTAAGATTGGTCATCCTTGTCCACAAGCAGTAAATGAACTAAATTACGTATGGGTCGTTTAATGAACGGTAGGCTGATAACCATCTTGACCAAGGCGAGCGAAAAAAATTAATTAATACTGTAACCAATGTTCCGTGTCTATTATGAAGTGAGGCTGCACGGCGGTCGAGTGGTTAGTGTGCAGACCTCACAGCTAGGAGACCCGGGTTCAATGTGGGTTTTCTCCAGTTACTCCGGTTTCCTCCCACATTCCAAAAACATGCTAACTTAATAAATTGTTGCCATAAAACATAAAAAAGTAAATCTCTTTCAGAGAGGCAAAAATGACAAAGGGATTGTTGACAAAGACACAACACAGAAACCACCTTTGTATTTTGATTAACCTTGGTTTGCATCATTAGTCCGAATAGAAGTTTTGACTCTAACCAAAACTTATGCTAACTAAATAAATTGTTGCAAAAAGAAATAAAATAATTTGAGTAAATCTCTTCCAGAAAGGCAAAAATGACAACGTGATTGTTGACAAAGACAACACAGAAACCAACTTTGTATTTTGATGGACCTTGGTTTGCATCATTAGTCTGATTAGAAGCTTCGACTCTAACCAAAACGTATGCTAACTAAATAAATTGTTGCAATAAGTAATTTGAATTAATCTCTTCCAGAGGGGCAAAAATGTCAACATGATTGTTGACAAAGACGCAACACGGAAACCACCTTTGTGTTTTGATTAACCTTGGTTTGCATCGTTAGTCTTAGTAGAAGGTTTGACTCTAACCAAAACGTATGCTAACTAGTAAATCGAATTAATCTCTTCCAGAGGAGCAAAAAAGTCAACATGATTGTAGACAAAGACAACAACACGGAAACCACCTTTGTGTTTTGATGAACCTTGGTTTGCACCATTAGTCTGAGTAGAAGGTTCGACTCTAACCAAAACGTATGCTAACTAAATAAATTGTTGCAATAAGTAATTTGAATTAATCTCTTCCAGAGGGGCAAAAATGTCAACATGATTGTTGACAAAGACGCAACACGGAAACCACCTTTGTGTTTTGATTAACCTTGGTTTGCATCATTAGTCTGATTAGAAGCTTCGACTCTAACCAAAACATATGCTAACTGAATAAATTGTGTCCATAATAAATAAAGTAAATCAAATTAATCTCTTCCAGAAAAGCAAAAATGACAATGTGATTGTTTACAAAGACACAACACGGAAACCACCTTTGTGTTTTGATTAACCTTGGATTGCATCATTAGTCTGAGTAGAAGCTTCGACTCTAACCAAAACGTATGCTAACTAGTAAATCGAATTAATCTCTTCCAGAGGAGCAAAAATGTCAACATGATTGTTGATAAAGACGCAACACGGAAACCACCTTTGTGTTTTGATGAACCTTGGTTTGCATCATTAGTTTGAGTAGAAGGTTCGACTCTAACCAAAACGTATGCCAACTAGTAAATCGAATTAATCTCTTCCAGAGGAGCAAAAATGTCAACATGATTGTTGACAAAGACACAGCACAGAAACCACCTTTGTGTTTTGATGAACCTTGGTTTACATCATTAGTTTGAGTAGAAGGTTCGACTCTAACCAAAACGTATGCTAACTGAATAAATTGTTGCCATATGAAATCAAAGTAAATCTATTTAATCTATTCCAGAAAGGCAAAAAATGTACGTAAATGTGCGTAAAAATACTGCTCAGTCAGTTAAGTCCCATACCCCTCCATTAGAAATGATCATGGCACTCATTCTCTGCAACCAAATGGTTGTTCATGCATATTCTGTTGCGTGTTTACTTTTGCTTTCAACATGCTTACAAATGGCAAATAACGTGAAGACACATCTTTGATCATAAAAGTGGTTTTACTCCACCGATTTTCAACATTTAATGACAGATTGAAGTCTGCACTTTTCGAGTTTGAGTTATGAGTCTGCGTCACGCTACGGCACCTTTTATGCTGCGCTTGCATTTTTACACGTCCGTGAGGTGAAAAAGACTCCTAAGAGCCGGGACTAAGTAGGGAAAAAAACTCTTCATGCAATAGTTTTGACTTATTGCTAAGGAGTCACCGTAATGACCGGTGAGCTCATTGTGCCAAGTATTACCTGCCAGCGGTCTCCTACACAATAAAAGTCATTACATGAGCAATATTAATCGGAATGCTCACGAGAGGCTGCAAAGGAGGTCATCATTTACAAAACGGACTAGGTTAGGGACTTGAACATTGCTCCTGCATTCCTTTAATTCATAATGTGTGCAATTTGCCGTCCACTTGATCAAGGTCTGAAAATATTTTGAAAGGCAACAGAGGCTTTTGGATGGCAGAAATAAAAAGGAAGATATTAGGTTTTGCGCTACCTCATAGCAGGAGGATACTCGCAGGATAATAATGTATTATTTACTCGTTTCAAAGAAAGAGCTGCACCCTCAAAAGAGATGAATCTTGAGCGCGGCTGTAGTGAACATTCAGTGCATGACACAGAAGCCTGGTGAAGGAAGATGCAGTAGATACGATGCTGTGTGAAATTGGAGGAAGTCAGTGTAGCATAGCAGCTTTTCACGTGTCCGTGTCAGGGGAGCAGGTGCAATCAGGGAGGCTCAAAAGAAAAAAAACAAACCTGCGCCAGATTGTTGCCGTCCCTTTTGTTGTTACAAGTTACAGTAATCCCTTGCACTTTGAATACTGCAGATTATTGAATCATACATTGAATCTAATATATTGTGACTTTTCTGTTCTTTTTCAAGAGTTTTTTTTATATTTCAACTTTCTTGAAAAATTATGACTATTTCAACTTCATTCTGGTAAAATTACTGGGAATTTTCCCCATTGTTGCTTAATTTTTTCTTGGCATTTTATTGGTTCATTGTATTTTTAGAATGTTCCGTCATCCACTGAGCTTTTACATTGAATCTAATATATTGTGATTTTTCTGTTCATTTTCAGGAATTTTTTTTATATTTCAACTTTCTTGAAAAATTATGACTATTTCAACTTCATTCTGGTAAAATTACTGGGAATTTTCCCCATTGTTGCTTAATTTTTTCTTGGCATTTTATTGGTTCATTGTATTTTTAGAATGTTCCGTCATCCACTGAGCTTTTACATTGAATCTAATATATTGTGATTTTTCTGTTCATTTTCAGGAATTTTTTTTATATTTCAACTTTCTTGAAAAAATATGACTATTTCAACTTAATTCTGGTAAAATTACTGGGAATTTTTCCCATTGTTGCTTAAGTTTTTTGACATTTTGTTGGTTCATTGTATATATTGTGATTTTGCTGTTCTTTTTCAGGCCTCGAGTGTAAATAAATTAAAAAAAATTCTACTTTCATATTGTGCTTTTAGTGTAACTATTTCGTGGGGAAAGCTCCTTCTGTCTCTTTCACTTTTGTTTTCATCTCAGAGTTATCATCCCCTCGTTGCCCTTTGGATTATTTAACAGTGAGTTCACTGTGCGGCCACTAAGTTTTTTTTTTTGTTGTTCTTTTTAAAGCGGTGTGTAGAAAAAGTCAACAAGAGCTCTTATGTAGGACTTGTTGATGCATGCATCCAGAACCTTTCTCTAAAAGCTTCAAACCCGGTTCTTTCATCAATGTTTAAACATTCAAGATGTATTTTGTTGTGCTTTGCAAAAGCACATTTTATTGTTGTTACAGTAGTGAAATAAACTCAGTTTAAAGCGTCTTCTCATACTGTAAAATGAACACACAATGGCTACCACATAGAGGGGACGGGGGGGATTCTTGGATTCTGGGTTAGTCCTGTCAGGTTCAAGCTAAATTATGAAGAGACATTTTATATGTACTGGGACTGTGGTGAATTATTTATTTTTACCAAGCTTTAGCCGGGCCTCCATTTAGCAGTGACTGCTGAAACAATACATTTTTAGTGACATAGTCATTGCATCACTGCCTTTTAAATGGGGACGGGTCGGTGACGGTGACAGTGATACAATAAGCACCGGTACTAAAATGACAGACCGATTCCATCCAATGTTTTTATAAAACCGCATGATAAAATCCGATGCATCTCTTTGCACACGCAGCTTGGGAAAGAACACTGTTCTTCCTCCAGGGTCATTTATTTTTAAATTCCTTCACTCTCCCTTTTTAGCATCCACAGCACGGGGGAAAAAAGGCAGAGAAATGAAGGGGAGGGAGCAGCCATCTTGGACGTGGTTAAAAGCATAATCCTGGTCACGCTGCATCAGCAGCAAAAGAGAGATAAGAGAGCGAGGGAATGCCTGAGCTGGGAAACCCCTTTGCAGGGAGAGCGTGCTTGCTGCAGATACTGTGAGGTCCAATAAAACGCCCGAGTAGGAGGTGGAATAGAAGAGAATATAGTGGATGGTGAGATGTTAGTCTGTAGAATTGGGAGTGGGGGAAAAAAATGAGTAAATTGGAGCAGATAGCCAAAGAGTTTAACGCACAAGAACCCATTGACCAAGTGGAGCACATAGAATACCTTTTATGATGTTTTTACCCCCTAAAATACTACTCCACTTGACATTTTTTTTATGTGCTTGGTTCCGTAAATGTACTGATTTTAAATACAACCCTACGTAATTTCCTCTGTAGAACCCACTCTAAAATCTGAGGGTGAGGAACACTAGTCACTTTTACAGGATTAATCACAATCGCACCGCAATGCGCGGAATAATACATAACACATAATAACACACAATAACACATAATAACTCCAAATAAAAGTAGGAAATACATGCATTTTTAATTGATAATTGAATTGCACATACCCTGTACTGTATAATGCTAAAAAATAATATAATAATAATAATTATTATAAAAAATAATACATATATATATAATAATATAATGAAAAATAAAATAATAATAATTATAAAAACAATAATAATAATTATGTGATTAATCATGCGATTAGTTATTCCGAAAATTCCTTCATTATTTCCAAAAGTAATGTAATTACCGTATTTTCTGGACTATAAGATGCCCCGGAGTATAAGTCACACAAGGCTAAAAATGCATAATTAGGTAGAAAAAAAAAACATACATAATTCTCACAATTCGCAAGTCGCATTTTTTGTGGGTAATTTATTTTATAAACTACTAAAACAGACCAAAAAAAAACATACGTATAAATGCGACTTCGGGAACCCTTACAATTTCCTAAGTTTCCTCCGTAGAACCCACTCTAAAATCTGAGGGTGAGGAACACTAGTTATCTGTAAATCCTCACTTTCACACGATTAATCACAATCGCACAATCGCTATGCACGAAATAATACACATAACTCCAAATAAAAGTAGGAAATACATGCATTTTTAATTGATTATTGAATTGCGCATACCCTGTACTGTATAATGCTAAAAAAAAAATAACAATAATAATGATTATGTGATTATTATTATTATTATTATCATGCGATTAGTTAATCCGAAAATTCCTTAATTATTTCCAAAAGTAATGTAATTACCGTATTTTCTGGACTATAAGACGCCCCGGAGTATAAGTCGCACAAGGCTAAAAATGCATCATTAGGTAGAAAAAAAACATACATGATTCGCACAATTTGCAAGTCGCATTTTTTGCGGGTAAGTTATTTTATAAACTACTTGACCAAAACAGACAAAAAAAAAAGGACGTATAAATGCGACTTTGGGATTGGGCGTTCAAACTTATGTTATTAATCGTTAATCATTCATGCAAACTCCACACAGAGATGGCCGAGGGTGCAATTGAACCCTGGTCTCCTAGCTGTGAGGTCTGTGCGCTAACCACTCGTCCGCCATGCAGCCCATATTCGCATATTAACAATAATTCATGGTTCCATTTATCACAGTGAGTCTTCCAGGCGCTGATGCAGCAAAACAGTCCCAGACCATCACACTACCACCACCATATTTTACTGTTGGAATAATGTTTATTCATTTTCTACTGCTTATCCTCACGAGGGTCGTCACCGGCTGTCTTCGGGCGAGAGGCGGGGTACACCCTGGACTGGTGGCCAGCCAATCACAGGGCACATATAGACAAACAACCATTCACACTCACATTCATTCCTATGGACAATTTGGAGTGGCTAATTAATCTAGCATGTTTTTGGAATGTGGAAGGAGGTAGTACCCGGAGTACCCGGAGAAAACCCGGGGAGAACATGCAAACTCCACACAGAAATAGCCGAGTGTGGAATCGAACACGAGTCTCCTAGCTGTGTGGCCCTCAAAAGTAGTTTATTTATCACTTTTTATCCGAAAAGTAATCCATTTAATCTCGATTAATCGAGTTGTTTTGCACAAAATTGTTGTGTATTTTTCACTTTTATTGGAACACGGGCTACTGACCACCTCTAAGGTTGATCCCGGAGTTGAATCGGTATGTCTTGCCGAACAGGACCAAAGAATATGTTTAAAAAAAAAAAAAAAAAAAGCAGACAGCTGTGGAAACAAAGCTGGTAATCGGTGATGATTTCACACAGAAAAGTGCCTGTGGCTGCCGTGCCGGGAATAGCTAATGAGCTTGTTGTTTTACTCCGCGTTGTAACGACACGGACGCTGATGCACCAAAGATTTGATTTCAGATGCAGCATTCGGTGCACATATTACATATTATTACTTGTGTAATAATCTCATAAAAGGTGGCGTTCTCTGAGAAAAAAAACACGACTGTGTACCGCGGTCGGTTGCTAGTGATGGACGAAGTGTTGTTATTACTCTTGAAAGGTATCAACGTCACCGTCGGAAAAACGGCATGACAAGGAGCCTGTGATCATTACAGTTTCCTTTTCGTTCTATTTCAGGCTTTTTGAGGCACGTCTCTTGTGATCCATTTTTGTCCTCTTTCATCTTCCCGCAGCTATTTTTACTTCCTGTCACCGCGTGCAGACTTGCAAACCGATGCTTGGGCGTGTGACGGTGACATGAGATAATAGCAGAAGGCATCGTTTCCCGACGCAGCCGCCATCATTTGCATTGCGGGTTGCCATTTAGCCTTTATTCAAAAGGCAGTTACCAGCGAGCGGTCTGATTAATGGATTACTGCCGTAAAGAACGGTCAAAGCGGCAAGGTTGTCGGAATCTTTTTTTTTTTCCTCGAGGGATGTTGTTAGCGTATTAAAAATGACCTCTGCCCTCCCTGTAGCGCAAATTGAATTCATCTTATAATCAGATACTCAAAATGTAGTGCACGTTGGCAAAAAATATGTCTGACTTCTAGGGGTATAACGGATCTATACGAATATCAATACCAAGCCGGGTATCTGTCGGCGATATTCCGGGTTCGGAAATTCACAAATTTTTGCCCAAAACACAATTTTTATGTTTATGACTTTATGCTTCACTAGCCACGTTTACATTTGGAGTTTTTCTCTTTCCGAATGGAATCTTTCCGAAAACAATGCTAATACATGTAAAGGAAGCTGAAAGGTCTGCGCGCTAACCACTCGACCACCGTGCTCCCGAGCGATTACATATAAATAAGAATTGTTCTCCGAATACAGTCTATATTCCAATCTCTTGTCTACATGCGCCGCTATAATCAACCAGAATAGTCAATGGGGCATGCCCAGTAAAGCGTAAACACCAACATCACGTGATACCGACTTACTTGAGTTTTTCTTTCACTTGTCGGAATAACTCCGTATTCCCAGTTTTTCCTTCGTCCAGTCTTGAAATTTGATAATGGTTTTATTTCATTTGAACACGCATCAGATTACAATTGAATGCATCCCATAATCAGTTCCCAGTTCCACATGTCCAAAAGGAGTAGGAAGAAGCAAAGCTTATTAAATCCTACCCCTCCATCTGGTACTTTTACAATCACTAACTGTTACATTTGTTCACTTCTTGCTTTCCTAATATAGTTTAATATAGTGATATATATATATATATATATATAGCACATCATGACTGGTTCAAGACTCTTCATCAGGGGTCTCAAACACGTGGCCCGCGGGCCAAATGTGGCTCGCAGGACACTAGTTTGAGGCCCCCGCCTTGATATGAAAGTTTAATGTTAGTGCGGCCCGCGCAAGTTTGATATGGATGCTGTATGGTATCATGTACCCAGAAAAAATTATTACGTTTGATTAATGTTCATGTTAAAGGTTAAATAACTGTTAATAGTTATCCTCCCTATCCGTGTGGAAGTGGTAAGTTTTTGGCTATTTAAGTTGAAAGGAAATAACTCGAAGGCTACCGTTTAGGTCGCTAGCTCTCTAGTTTGCGAGTTAACATGTGTCTCAAGACCCTGCAGTTGCGCAATATGTTGTAAATAAAAAGAGTATAAATGTGACTATAGTCGTGTTTTGTCATGTCTACAGGGCTCTAATAATGCTTTGTTCATTTTAATCTGAAAAAAATAATTTGTCTACCCACCAACTAGATGTGGTTTCTTAAGTTTTTATTATTTGCCGTTTTATTATTATTATTATATTTATTTATTACTGATTGATTTTCTTTATTCTTGATTTGTTTATTTATTTTTCATCTTAATTTGTGCAGAAAAATAAAAATTAAGATATTTGATAACAGTGGAATGTTTTATCAGAGCTTTTATTGTAGAAAATCGGAACCAAAGCACTGAAAAAGTTTGTATATTTTTCTGTTTTTAATAAATGCGTTGTTTTTTTTTTTTTTTGGAAAACCTGATGCGGCCCTGTTTTGTGGAAATTTTCTGTTTGTGTTAAAAGGTGAAATGACAAAATCCTTCAAGGGTCATGATGAATTTCCAGTATAAAGTATCGGTATCAATGTATTTTCTTGTGTGAATACCAGCATTGGAAGTACGGCCCACTTCTAGTTAACATGGGTCCAGCCTCTCGCCCTTTTTTTCCCTCACACATTCATGCTTTAAGTACACAATCAATTATTCAACATGCATTTTTCAGCAGCCATACCACCCACTCTGACTGAACACACACTCCAGTTCACACACACTGGAGACAAAAGACCTAGCGCCCACATGCTCGCATGTAAACGCCCCATTAGAAACCTACTAAACCATCAAGCGGCTTCCGTTCAAAATAACACCGAGCATCTCACCGTGGTTTGATTCTTCTTTATTTAAAGGCGGGATACAAATAACAGTTGGCTTGCATGTCAAAGAGTACGTAGTTCAGGATCTCTACAGCCTTATTGTGGTCTTTGTGGATGTGCTACAATCCCAAAAAGTACCATAGTTTGTGGTATAGTACAACATTATTCATTCATTCATTTTGTGATTATTATTCAGCTCGTTAACTAAAAAATGATGAATAAACGGAAGGAAACCGGAATACCCGGAGAAAACACACGCATGAACGAAGAGAACATGCAAACTCGGGATTGAACTCGGGTCTCGTAGCTGTGAGGTCTGCGCGCTAACTACTAGACCGCCGTGCAGCCTAAAACCTAATCACGAGGTTAGAAATTCTGCGGAAATCAATCAAAAACATCAGGTTTTTACCACCTAAAAAACATTGCCAATATCAAGGGAATAGTGCATGGTTCTCAAACATGCAGCCCACGGGCCAAGTGTGGCCCGCAGGACACTAGTTTGAGGCCCCCGCCTTGACATGAAAGTTTAATGTTAGTGCGCCCCGCGCAAGTTTGATATGGATGCTGTATGGTATCATGTACCCAGGAAAAATTATTACGTTTGATTAATGTTCATGTTAAAGGTTAAATAACTGTTAATAGTTATTCTCCCTATCCGTGTGGAAGTGGTAAGTTTTTGGCTATTTAAGTTTAAAGGAAATAACTTGAAGGCTACCGTTTAGGTCGCTAGCTCTCTAGTTTGCGAGTTAGCATGTGTCTCAAGACCCTGCAGTTGCGCAATATGTTGTAAATAAAAAGAGTATAAATGTGACTATAGACCCTAGCTCCAGTGAATTGAGTTTGAGACCCCTGGAATAGTGCCTTTGTCTCCATAGCAGGCTAAACTGCCTTCTCACCGGGCTCTCTAAATAAGCAGTACATCCAGAATGCTGCTGCTCGAGCCCTGACTAGAACCAGGAAAGATGAACATATTTGGCAAGTAGTCAGGTTTCTTTTCATAGTCTTGCGCCAAAGTAATCGCTGACATGTTAAAGCCACACGGTCAGGATGTATTTCAGTTTTATCCAACCAAAATCTCGAAAAGTCATCCGGAAGATGTGCGACAATTCTCAACGTTGGCGATGTTGAAATCCAGGCGTTTGACAACTGAAAGTAAGTATTTTATCTGCGCTCTTTGATTCTAATTTGTTTTTACTTTATTTTGTTTTATGGAATGATTTCCTGAAGTGATTTTACCCTTTTTTTCTGTAAAGCACTTTAAATTACCTTGCCTAGAAATAAACTCGCCTTGCCTTGCAATTTTTGACAAAGACTCGGCCAACACTGAATGGGTGCCAGTTCCTCACTGACAGCAATCAACTCCGACCCCTAACTTCCATTTCCCTAAAAGGCTCTGTTGGGTCTGATAAAAGGTACATCAAAGCCACGCTCATCCGTTACAGGTATGACATAAAACTAATGTACACCATAAATACAGTCAGAGTACTGACAGTAAACAACCAATGGGCTTCAGTTTGGGGATTATCCAAGATTCTTCCCTTGAGAGGGAAACAGCAGGCAATCATCTATCATTACACTCAGAAAACAGGCCTGTATATCACAACAAGCTCTCATTACCTTTACTCCCGACACCAGGAGCAGTAGCACCCTTTGCTGAAAATACTCAGGATTACTCAGTACAGTTGATGTAGTTGATGTTTGCTAAATACAAGGATGAAGAGTCTTGAACCAGTCATGATGTGCTATATATATATCACTATATTGACACGTACTATGGTACCCATTATGGCATTGGATGCTCATATCACCGAGTACTTTGGTACGGGACAAAAATGAAATAAAATAAAATTACAAAAAATAAAAAATATAAAAAAACTTAAATTAGGAAAGCAGGAAGTGAACAAATGTAACAGTTGATAAATACAAGGATGTATATATTATATTATATATATATATATATATTATATTATATATATATTATATTATATATATATATATATATATATATATATATATATATATATATATATATATATATATATATATATATTGACACTTACTATGGTACCCATTATGTCATTGGATGGTCATATCACCTTGTACTTCGGTACGAGGTACATTATTTAAAAAAATAATAAATAATAAATAAAAACAAAAACTTAAATTAGGAAAGCAGGAAGTGAACAAATGTAAAATAAAATAAAATTAAATTAAATAAAAAACAAAAAAAATTAAATTAGGAAAGCAGGAAATGAACAAATGTAAAATAAAATAAAATTAAATTAAATAAAAAACAAAAAATAAATAAATTAGGAAAGCAGGAAGTGAACAAATGTGCTGTATATATCACTATATTGACACTTACTATGGTACCCATTATGTCATTGGATGCTCATATCACCTCCTACTTCGGTAAGGGACAAGAAAAAAAAAGAAAAAAATATATATTGGGAAAGCAGGAAGTGAACAAATGTAACAGTTACTGATTGTAAAAGTACCAGATGAAGGGGTAGGATTTAACAAGCTTTGCTTCTTCCTACTCCTTTTGGACATGTGGAACTGGGAACTGATTATGGGATGCATTCAATTGTAATCTGATGCATGTTCAAATGAAATAAAACCATTACCAACAGTAAAATGTGGTGGTAGTAGTGTGATGGACGGGGGTTTCAAGTCTACCAAAAAAAAAAAAATCCCGAAGGAGAACCTGAAACCAACTTGGGTTCTGATCCAAAACCCATCAGCAAGACAATGAAACAATGGATGTGAAGGGAAATGTAGCATTAATGAATGCATCATTAGCATTTCTATTATTTTGTGTATATCGTCATCGTCGGCTAATCCTTAAAGAGGGTTTCTGGTACTACACATACATGACTACATTCGCTAATACATGACGATATAATTATAATCTCACAAGGAGTGTAGGTTCATAGAATACTCATCCCTCTCTACTACACACATACACACACATAATACTGCTTTACTCATGTGTCACATCTTTCAAACGAATCGACCCGTGTGCCAGAGCCATTCTTGAGAAATGATACGTGTCATGGCCCAGACACACACACACACCCAGGGGCCGTTGGTGCCTATTTTCTGGGTCATTGTGATTGGTAAATCATTAATAAACTAACATGGGAAGCCATTTTCATTGAGTGCACTTGGAAAGTACGTCCCTTGACGGTGACAAATTTCACTATATTTCTTGACTCGGTGAAGAGACCGATAGGGATGGTTCCACCACCGAACCGGCATATGTACAAGACGCCGGAATTGAAATGTGCGAACACATTTAAGTACGCTTAACAGTACATACCGTAATCCCTCATTTATCATGGTTAATTGGTTCCAAACCTGACCATGATAAGTGAATTTTTGAGACACATGCTAACTCTCAAACTAGAGAGCTAGCGACCTAAACGGTAGCCTTCAAGTTGTTTCCCTTAAAATTACATAGCCAAAAACTTACCACTTCCACACGGATAGGGAGGATAACTATTAACAGTTATTTAACCTTTAACATGAACATTAATCAAACGTAATAATTTTTTCTGGGTACATGATACCATACAGCATCCATATCAAACTTGCGCGGGCCGCACTAACATTAAACTTTCATATCAAGGCGGGGGCCTCAAACTAGTGTCCTACGGGCCACATTTGGCCCACGGGCCGTGTGTTTGAGACCCCTGATTTACAACATATTGCGCAACTGCAGGGTCTTGAGACACATGCTAACTCGCAAACTAGAGAGCTAGCGACCTAAACAGTAGCCTTCAAGTTATTTCCTTTAAACTTAAATAGCCAAAAACTTACCACTTCCACACGGATAGGGAGGATAACTATTAACAGTTATTTAACCTTTAACATGAACATTAATCAAACGTAATAATTTTTTCCGGGTACATGATACCATACAGCATCCATATCAAACTAACATTAAACTTTCATATCAAGGCAGGGGCCTCAAACTAGTGTCCTGCGGGCCACATTTGGCCCGCGGGCCACGTGTTTGAGACCCCTGCTCTAACCCGAAGACAGCTGGGATAGGCTCCAGCATACCCACGACAAATAGCATCATCGCCTGACAGCTTTCTTGGTACACTTGATGACTTTTTCTCCTTCAATAATAATAATAATAATAATATTAGAAAAACACACAGTCAATACAGTGTTTATGTGTGTGTGTCATTCCTTGACTAATCTGTCTTCATTAGCCAAGTGGGTCCTGAGTGACTGCCGTCCTTTTTGCCCTTTAGAATGAGCGTTGAGAATAAACACCCCTGATACTGCCTCACAAATGAAAACAAGTCAAATTAGAAAGGTGAGTCAAAGTCAACGCCCTCCTCCACGTAAAAGGCAGAGAGCTTTAGCGTAATGGCGCAGTAGAATCTAAAAAACACATATGTTTTTTTTTTCCTCGGTCAAAACCTTCAAATGAATCTCTGGCAGCAATCGAGCTCCAGTGAGCGAACACGATTCCCTGGTGTGCCTTAAAGGGCCAATTTCCTGAGCCTATTGTTACCAAATCCAATGTCGCTTATTGATTATCTGCACATTTACATCAAGGTGATCTGACAGAGTAAAGCTGCGGAAGACGGAGTCGCTCAGCCGACATCCTGACTTTGCTGCCATCTCAGGCTGAATGTAGAAAGCATCGTGATGTCTCCCAAAAATGGTAGAAATGGTACAAAAAAAGTAGCTGTAATAGAAACAAAAAAGTCAGAATAATATTGGAATAAAGTCATTAAATTATGGGAAAAAAAAATTCCCAGAAAAGAGTTTAAATAGTTGGAATAATAAATGTAGAAAAGGAAAAAAAAAAAACCAGCTGAATTTTTAAAGTAAAAAAATATTGGCTATGACAATGCATCAAAGAAAAGGAAAGTGAAAAGTTAAGAAATTGGACATTGTAAAATGCTGAGACACCGCAATAAACCTGATTAGTATCATTATGTTTTGTTTTTTATTATTTTACTTTTTTTTCCTTCGATAATTATCTGCACCGAGTCCCAAAGGTTGACCAGTGTTATTTTGTCTTGTTTATACTTGACAGACACATGTTTCAGTGCATGCTTCCCTGTTGATTGACACATTTAAAAAAAAAAAAGCAATAAAACAAAAAGCCACTTCAGTGTCAGAGGCCGCCGGTCTATACGTGTTTGTGCCTGCAGCAATGTCAGCCTCCGTTTGACTTGCATCCAGGGAGCAAGAAGCGAAGAAGACGATAACTGCCGCTTGAGACCACTACGTATTGATCGGTGACTCATCTTAAAAACATAGAGTAGTGCAGAACCTTTCACTTGGTGAAAGACGACTGAAGACTGAAGCTATGAAACTGAACTGTTGGGATAAATGAAGCAATGAGATATTACAGCGCAGAATGCTGCTATCTGGTGGCGAGACAATGAAACAACCATGCAGCAGCCACTCTTTTCATTGACACATTATCATTCATTCATACATTTTCTACCGCTTATCCTCACGAGGGTCACGTGAGGTGCTGGAGCCTATCCCAGCTGTCTTCGGGTGAGAGGCGGGGGACATTGGGAATATATTAGGACAAAAAAAACCACTAAGGAGACACTTTTTACATCGCTACCCTGTACAGAAGAGTCCATGTTGTTTTGTTGTTACGTAAACAGTGTGTTACATCACTAACATAGATTATAGTCAGGCCAAGAGAGAAAATTCTCACATTTTTTCCTTTTCACATAGACGATAATATAGTAAATACTACAAAGATATTTAATTCGATGCAGTTTTAAGTGTTTTAAGTGAACGCCACAATGCAGCAGAAACGTAAACCTCAAAGTTTTGAGTTTGGTCTAAACAACGCACACACACATAACATCCTGTTGAGTTCCCTTCACAATAAGGCACATCCGGTCTAGCAAAAAAAAACACTCAACTTAGACATCTTTCCATAGCATTTCTCACAATTAGTACGAACTATTTCTGAAATCAGTGCAGCATTAATACAAAAAAGTATAGCTACAACACTTCAAATAACGTCAACTGCTTACCTGGGTCACGAAGACTTTCAATGCCGGAAAGTAGTCCTTACACAGCTGTGCTGATTTGAAGTCATTAAGTCCGGAAGTGACGGAAACGAAACATTTTGGAGAGGTTGGCACGTGACAGTCACGTGACTATCCCAATACAGTTTAAAAAGTGATAGTTTCAACGTGATAGTTATTAAAAGTGACAGTTTAAATAGTGATAGTGATTTCTTCTATATCATTTCTATATTAATTGTATGATAAATATTGGATAAAAATGAATTCATATTCAAGGTAGGGGAATTTCGCTATTAATTAGCCTGCTTATGATTAGCATAAATGCTAATATGTCACTGAATACATTTTGTGTGTACCGCAGCACTTTCCTTTTTTTCCAATAAAAATGTCCATTATAAAAGGATAATCGCACCATCTACTGGACAAACCTCACATTGCATATATCAAATACACATATCGTTTACCCATCTTCAAATGGTAATAAATGCTAATAAAACTAATACTAACTAATAAAACCACAGCTCAATTTTTGTTGTCCTCGGTACATTGTAAAAAGAAAATCTACTACAATACCAAAAAGATGGAAAAACTGGGTGAAAAAAGAGCAAATCTGTGTAATTTAAGCAGAAAAAGTTGAAATGTTGATATTATGAGTAGTAATATTAATATTTGTCTGGAAACTCTTAACTTTTAACCCTTGAAAGGTTTACTTAAGAAATACCCAAACGTGTAGCAATACGAGTTTAAAATAATAATAAAAAACAATAAAAACAAATGCATATAAAATGGATGCTGCTGCAATGCTGCCTCCGTCCACCAGAGGAAGCCACAGCCCACAGGGAGGCTGACGTCATTGCAGCTCCCCAATGAATATTTTGATCTATTCGATCTCCTGACTGTGTGGCCAACATGCCACTACACTGTCATTTTTATATAGTTTTATTTTTAATATATATATTTTACATTTGTATTGGTATCTTGTACTTTTGTATATATATATATATATATATATTTATTGTTGTTGCACCAGACCACCAGACCCGGATGCGTTCTGACTTGTTGAATGATATGTTGTTAAGTAATACCTTTAACAAAAAATATATTCTATATATTTTATCTTCTGCATATCATCTATCAAGAAAATATGCAGCAACAAAAGCCAGAAAAACTTGTACTTGTATAGTGTAACTAGTACTACACAATACCAGTGATTAAATCCTGTGTGATAATAATGTACTCCAGTATGAGATCACATAAAAAACACTCAATGCCTTCCCTCAGGTATATAACATCTAGACAACAGTGCAGAAATAGTACTACGATTAGACAAAAAGGATGATTAGTTGCTATGCAACACAATTTGCAACACCCGCTGAGATTATGAAATAATGGCCTTGGCCGCTTTCCAAAGAAAGAAATGGGAAACGATTAAAAAAAAAAAACAAAGTCTGGCATCATAAATATAAATAGCTGTAGGAAAGGCAAAAACAGTCACGTTTAGCATGAGCTACCAACATTCATTTATTATTTTGGGGGATTTGGGGGCATTTTGATGAGAAGAACCATCGCTGGATGACACAACGAAAGTGGAAACCGAAAGTAGCAATTGTTTTTTGGTACATGTAATCATAAACACAGACCATTTTCGTATGGGCAAAATGTCCGTTTTTCACAATATATTTTGACTTCAGCTGTTTTTTTCTCCAAATTATTAAAATTTTCTTCTTGGAAATTTCTTTTTTTTAATCTTCTTTTAAATTTTACAATAATATTTTGACTTAATCCTAATAAGTCTACTATTGTTATTAGATTTTTTTTTTTGACTGAATTTGAAAATTACAGCTTTTTTTCCATTTCAATGTTTTTTTTCTCAGAATATTTTAATTTTCTTCCTGTACATGGTCTTCCCCTAATATTATGACTTTATTCCAATAATATTTTAACAGCTATTTGTCCCATTTCTATTTATTTCTTTTTTTCTTTTATGACAGCTATTTTTTCCCATTTTTACTGCTTTTAAAAAAATTATTTAAATCTTCTTACTGGAAATGTTCCTCCTGTAATATTATGACTTTATTCCAATAATATTATTACTTTTTTTTTTTTAATTACAGCTTCCCCCCCATTTCTACTTCTTTTTTTAAAACTTATTTAAACTTTCTTCCTGGAAATGTTCTTGCCGTAACGTTATAACTATATTATTATAAAATATTATATATTATATAATAGTATATAAATATTTAATAATATTTAGACTTTATCCTTTTCCCTTTTCTACTGTTTTTATTCCAACTATTTAAACTTTTTTTATTGGAATGTTCCTTCCATAATATTATGACTTTATTCTTGTAAAATTAAAGCTAAATTTTCCTTTTCTACTTTTTAAAAATATTTCAATAATAAATAATAATAATAATATTTATTATTATTTATTATTGTATTTTTTATTTATTCTTCCTCGAAATTTTCTTATTGTAATATCCAATTAAAATTGCACCCATTTCTACAGTTTTTTTTGTAGAATTATTCAAAAAAATATATTTCCTAAAATATTTTGACTTTATTCTGATAATATTATACCTTTTTTCCAAACCTAATTTCCACCGCTGCAATACAGAATCAAAAAAAAAAAAAGATCTGGACACCAACTGCTGATACTGTTTATTTGAAGTAGGCACTGTACTGTAAATAAAGTAGCAGAAATATTATAAATAGTATAATGCAGTGAAGTAAAAAAAAGTGGTAGAACTGATACACGACGGTACACATGTGATATTTCAAACAATCCAAATAGTGAGGTTGTACCTACCTAATAAAGGAAGTGCTGGAGTTGAGTCCATCAATTCGAATGATAAACCTCTCAGAGGGTTGAATTTGCTTTACTCAATTCCTACCAGTAGATGGGGGAAGAGTCTCAGACAAATGTTTTGTGTGGCCCGGTCAGAAAACACTTAGACATGTGACCATTCCAGTATGGCTTCCCCTAAATGGCAGCATAAATTGGCATATTTCCACCAAATTATTTGTAGCCATTAAAGCTAATTTATAGCCATAATAGGGTGGTAAATATTACAATATTAATCTTCTTACTGTATTTCTTCTATGAATTCATATCAAAACAAACTACGGAAATACTGTTAATAATTTATAAAAATGGCAATGAAAGTCGAAATAGCAAAAATAATGAGACAATCAATACATTTTAATAATTTTAAGTTAATATATGGAATTTATGGATTTCAAAAAAAGTAATACAGTAACAATGAATAATTGAATATACTGTATATATAGCATGACACATCTTTGATATTAATTAGGAGTATTTTACAAAAAAACTTACACAATACACTTAAAAGGTTACCTAAGAAATATACAAACATGTACCAATATGAGGTTAAAAGGCAGAAAAAAAAACATTTAAAAATATTTTCTCTCGTACTTTCATTGGCAGTCAAGCAGCATTGAAACAGATACTGCCTCTGTCCACCAGAGGAGGAGCCCAGAGTCCAGAGGGAGGCTGACGTCTTTGCAGCGTCCCACTGAATTCATTCATTCATTCATTTTCTTTGGCTTTTCCACACGAGGGTGACGGGGGGTGCTGGAGCCTATCCCAGCTGTCTTCGGGCGAGAGGTGGGGTACACCCTGGACTGGTGGCCAGCCAATCACAGGGCACATATAGACAAATTTAACCTAGCATGTTTTTGCTTTTATGGAATTCAGTTTTTACTTTTATTTCTTTATATTTCGGATTACTTTTTTTTTTTTTACACTTTTTAAAAAGTCATTTTAATTTTAACTATTTGTATTATTTTTTATTTAAAGCATTGTTATTTTTGAATTATTTGAATTATTTTCTTCCCGTAATATTCTAACTTTATTACAATAATATTTTGACTTAATCCTTATAAGTCTACTATTGTTGTTAGATTTTTAGAATTTTTTTCTTTTTTGACTGAATTCGAAAATTACAGCTTTTTTTCCATTTAAATTTTTTTTCTCAAAATATTTTAATTTTCTTTCTGGACATGGTCTTCCCGTAATATTATGACTTTATTCCAATAATATTTTTACATTATTGTTTTTATTTATAACAGCTATTTGTTATAATTATTTCCCATTTATATTTCTTTTTTTTTAGTTATTTAAGCTTTCTTCCTGGAAATGTTCATCCGGTAATATTATTTCTTTATTCCAATAATATTTTGACTTTAAAAATTCAGCTGTTTTTTTCTCTTTTCTACATTTTTTTTTACTTTTTCTGGGAAATTTTCTTCCCATAATATTACCTCATTTGTTTTTATTACAGCTATTTTTCTCATTTCTACTGCTTTTTAAAAATTATTAAAATCTTCTTACTGGAAATGTTCCTCCTGTAATATTTTTATCCTGCACAGTTTATGTGATTGCAGCAATGTATATGGCATATGAAGGTGTCATATTAATAATAATAATAATAATACTGATCATCTATTAACTATGAAGTGTTCCAAGACTCCATAATCCCTCCATAAATATAATGCAAAAAAATATCTCTACATATAGCGTTATTTGTTGTGCGCGTGCACCAATCTCACGTGCACACGCTGTGGGTGTTGCTCCTATAGATCCACCTGTTCACGCGCGTGCCTTTCATCTTCTCCCTCCCCGAAGCCAGACGAATGGATCCGGCATCGGCGCGCATCCTCTGCATTGTGTTGCGCATCAACTCCTCCATGTTGCGGCTTGTTTCGTTTGTATTTTGCTATTTTTAAAAAAAGGGACATGATCCTGGCGGTGGAGGCAGTCATCACAGCCGCCGAACATCAACCCGGGTTGGGATTCTGACTCACAACACCACCGCTGCTTCACAGACGCAGTGGACGGTTTATTTTTTTTATTATTTTTTTACATTATTTTATTTGTATTATTATCATTGACATAGGAGAAGTCATGGTACCGGTACCGTGTCGTGTTCTTGTGGCAGCGTGACAACTTTATTGTTTAAACCGCAGCCCCCCCATCTTTTTTTGGGGGGGGATATTTTATAAATGGGATCGAGCTTTTTGTGGGAAATTCCCCGCCGTTTTGTGTCCCAATTATGTTCACTTTTGCTGCCTTCTGCTACATGCTGTCTCTGGTTCTCTGCGTGTCACTCATCTTCTTCGCAATATGGCATGTAAGTACTTCTTTTACCTTAATATGCGTTAAATACTACACAATTCTGTCAAGGTCTGTTTGATGTTCAAAGAGGGGGGAGGTGGGCGATACTGGATATTTTGGTATCGATTCGATACCAACACGACCAGATACTGATACCGATACTGTTTTTGGTGTTGGTTAAGATTCTGTGACGTTGCTATTATGATTGTAATATATTAAATATACAATAATATATATAATATATTAAATTGTTTTATTGCACACAATATGTTTTACGTAAAATTAAGTAAAACGTAATTAAGTAGAAAGTAATTAACTAAAAAAAATAGGACTGTCAGCAGGTCTTGCAAGATTCAAACATGAATAAATAATAAATAATTTATTAATAAATAATTCATTAATAAATCATTTATTAATAAATAAATTATTAATAAATAAGTTCATTAAGAAACTAAAAAATATATAGGACTGTCACCAGGTCTTGCAAGATTCAAACATGAATAAATAAAAAGAATGTATTAATAAATAATTCATTAATAAACAATTTATTAATAAATAAATTATTAATAAATAAGTTAATTAAGAAACTAAAAAAATATAGGACTGTCACCAGGTCTTGCAAGATTCAAACATGAATAAATAAAAAATAATAAATAATTTATTAATAAATAATTTATTTAAAAATGATTTATCAATACATATTTTATTAAGAAATAATTTATTAAGAAATGATTTATTAATAAATAACTTATTAATACATTATTTAGTAATAAATGATGATTCAATTAATCATTTATTAATCATTTATTAATAAACAACTTATTATTAAATTATTTATTAATGAATTATTTATTAATGAATTATTTATTAATAAATTATTTATTAATGTAATGTTCATTGAGACACACAAGCACCAGACTGTGTCCTCGACATCATGTCGAGCACCGTACACATTATGTCTACTCCATTGGGTATTATTTTATATCTAGAGGGCTCTAATAACAGGTTTATTCATTCATTCATTTTTTACTGGTTATCCTCACGAGGGTCGCGGGGGGGGGGGGGTGCTGGAGCCTATCCCAGCTGTCTTCAGGCGAGAGGCGGGGTACACCCTGGACTGGTGGCCAGCCAATCACAGGGCACATATAGACAAACAACCATTCACACTCACATTCATACCTATGGACAATTTGGAGTGGCTAATTAACCTAGCATGTTTTTGGAATGTGGGAGGAAACCGGAGTACCCGGAGAAAACCCACGCATGCACGGGGAGAACATGCAAACTCCACACAGAGATGGCCGAGGATGGAATTGAACTCGGGTCTCCTAGCTGTGAGACCCGCACGCTTAAACAGTTTTAACTAAAACCAATTATTTGAGCAAAATCAATGAGCTGTCATTCAAATCCTCTGAAGTCCTCTTGTGTCAAATAAGTTGAAACACTGAAAAAGAACACTTCGGTTGATCTGATACTAAACACGGTATTGATATTGCCCATATTAGCATCCGCCCCCCCCTCACTGCTGAACCCAATGGCGTGCACACCTGTGTCAGATGTCACTACTGCATCTCGCTAATTTGTTTCCTGCTTTTTTTTGCACTGCCGGCTGCCTTCATTCTGCCACGGTGCAGCATCCTAAATCAATTAAGCAGTCATTTTCACACAAGTGATTGGGAATCCAGCAGCTGTTTTTCTTCAGCCATTCACACCTCCATCATCAAAAAAGATCATACAGTATGAATGGATATACAATATATGTATATGCTTGTCATTTATGTACACATATTTTGACCACAATTAACCGCAGCAACAACAGTCTCATACATAACAATTGAGTGCATCCCATCATCAGTTCCCAGTTCCACATGTCCAAAAGGAGTAGGAAGAAGCAAAGCCTACCCCTCCATCTGGTACTTTTACAATCACTAACTGTTACATTTGTTCACTTCCTGCTTTCCTAATATAGTTTAATTTTTTATTTTTTATTATCATTATTATTATTTATTTTTCGTCAGGTATTTTCCAAATATAAATATTATTTTTAAGCAAAAATGCCTAAATCTATTGTATAAACAGATGCGATTATGATATAAAACAATATTATTAAATATCTTAACTACATTAGCTAACCATATAATATCTAATATAATTTATTTTTTTGGGGTTTTCTATTAATTTTTTATTTAATTAATTTTATTATTAGTAGTATTCTTTTTATTTATTATTTTTTATTATTTTTAAACATCCTGAGTACTCAGACTTGCAAGTTGAGATCTACGAAGCGTCGCTGCTGTTTTATAAATAACAAATATCAAAATAAAGCATCCCTTTTAGCAGTTATAGGAATGATATTTGTTTACAGTTGAATGCACTATTCTGACGCCTCAGCAATAATCCACCTTGCGACGGGGGGGGGGGGGGGGGGGGGTGCGCTTGATTGTGTTTTCTGCTTAAGACAGCAGAAAGAGTAGCGATGCCTCGGCGGATTCCCACTCTCACACTGACATGTAGACACGCGGCGTAATAAGCTCATTCACGTCTTTGTGTTTTTTGTTCCGAGTCGTTGAAATTAGACCATTCAATAACCTACAGGCGTGTTTTCTGTGCGTCGACTTACTGGGAAATTGCATCGAACTAGGGTAAAAAAAACAAAACTATAAATAATAGCAAACTTGTGTAAATGAACATAAATAGAAAAAGAGGGCAGAGATGAAAAGACATTGCAAGTGAAATGAGTCATGAACTTGTGCAACACTGAAAACAAGACGAGTCCGCCATGACTCTTATTTTTCACACACACACAAGATGGACCCATTAGCATAATTTATGTCATACGAGAGCCTGCGCATGGACCAGCTATTACAGCTATTATAGAGAAGAAAATCAACCTCATTGATCAATCATAAAGGCTTCTGTGATGCCATACGGGGGAGACATGGACAAATTATTAACAAATAAACACAGTAGGAAGACAGAAGGGAGGAGTTAAGGACAAGTGTGCTCGGGAATTAAATCATAAAACATTGAAAAAAAAATAATAAATACAATTAAAAAATTAAAGCCTATTTACTCATATTTGTTGAGTATTAAATATAATTAAATATAGTTATTTTCCCCCCAAAATAATTGATTGAGTAACAGAATTCTCACAATGAGGAACCACAACTCTTGTGGACTAGCTGTTTAGCTTCCTGTGCAGTAAAGTAGGCGTGTCACGAGACGCTCAGATACACGAGATTGGGTGTACAAGAACGAGATGACACAGGATTTAAACATTACATTTAAGAAAAGTGCATTAAAATTAATTATTTATTAATTAATAATAATACATTAATTACACAATTAAAAAATTCTAGCCTAATAACTCAGATTTGTTGTGTATTAAATATAATTAAATATAGTTATTTTCCCCCCAAAATAATTGATTAACAGAATTCTCACAATGAGGAACCACAACTCTTGTAGACTAGCTGTTTAGCTTCCTGTGCAGTAAGTAGGCGTGTCACGAGACACTCAGATACACGAGATTGGGTGTACAAGAACAGGATGAGACAGGATTTAAACACTACATTTAAGAAAAGTGCATTAAAATTGATTAATTATTAATTAATAATTAATAATAAATTAATTATTAAAAAAATAGTAGGATGTCACCATGCGATTTTAAGAATGGGGACCGACTGCTGATGTGCAGAATTTAGAAAATCGGATGAAATCTGCCCCGGGGGCTTTTCCCGGCTAGTCATGCCTGGAACACCTCACCAGGGAGGCGTCCGGGTCCATGTCCCAAGAACCAGATTTGGCCGCCGAAGACCAGGTCGCCCAGGCACCCGCCCTTGACCGCCACCCAACACACAATGCACCGGACCCTTATGTTCACCCCCGTAGGTGGTGGGTCTACGAGGGGGAGATCCCGTGTGGCTTCTTTGGGCTGGGTGAAGGCCCGACCACCAGGCGCTCGCCTGCGAGCCCCACTCCCGGGCTTGTCTCCAGGGTGAGGCCCCGGTATCCCACATCCGGGCGAGGTGTGGTTCCTTGGGAGACCCTACCAGGGGGCATATAGCCCCAGACAACATACCTCCTTAGATCACTCCTGCACTCAAACCCCTTAAGGTGGTGATTCACGGAGGACATTTTCGAGTAGTGACTAAGGAACTAATGAAGGACCACAGAGGAACCCAGGGTGCGAGTGTCAACAGGAAAGGTGCTGCAATCAACCATGAACTCTTCAGCATAAAACCAAAGATGTCATGTCATGTTAGCGGTGAACATCCAAGAAAATGCATTCATTGGGAGAACCTGTCGGTTCCTTGCACAGGGAACAAGACCACATCTCCCAGAAGCCATTATGAAGTCATTGTAATTAACATACAAGGTGAACTGCAACCTCCCTTGAGCTGCAACGCTGTAATTCTCTTCCCATGTAACAGGAGTCTCTAATGTCCTCCATGTGTCATTAAAGCTGGAAGCGTGCCAAATGCCTACGAGAGATGGGGAAGTCTTCTGGTGCAGACATGATGGAGAGACCGTCTAGCCAAGTGGTGCACAGGGCGCAGTGGGAGAACCACATCATTTACTCTCAATTACTGGAGGTTTCCTCCATATATTTCGTATTTTCTCGACAGGCGGAAGAGTCAACTGGGTAAAGTAGGCCCAAGAACATTTGGACCCCACACCTGATAACTGGTTGAGCCAACCTTAGCAGCAACACTCTTCTAGAACAGTCGCGATCCGTAAGGTACTGGAATTCATGTTAGGGCATGCCCGACATTCTCCTCCCATTCCATGTGGAAGTGGTACATGGGGAAGGTACACAAGTACCTTCAGTAAAGGCCCATTCTGATGACTTTAGAGTAAAAGAAAAATATTTTAATCTGTCAACAGAATTTCACACTGGAATAAGTGCGGATTCTGGAAGATCTAGAAAGCTTTCTGTGCTGGTTATTGTGCGTAGCTGCACTCTTCTAGAACAGTCGTGATCCGTAATGTACTGGAATTCGTGTTAGGGCATGCCCGACATTCTCCTCCCATTCCATGTGGAAGTGGTACATGTGGAAGGTACATGTGTACCTTCAGTAAAGGCCCATTCTCATGACTTTAGAGTACTTACTGAGGAACTAATGACAAAGGTATAAAAGTACCTCAACAGGGAACTAATATGTTTTTTCCACATTACCGATAAATGTAGTTAGAATGTTGTATTCTCGTGTTAAACGATGCCAAAGTTTCAGATAATGAGTTTTCCACATTTGGAAGTGAGCCATGAAATAATTTGGGATGGCTCAAAATGCTCGGTTTCAGAGGGCGGTGTAAAACTGGACTTGTGTGATGTCACACATGGACGGGCTTCCTTATATGGGCATGCGCTGTAAGCCAGATATGCCTAATGGCTTGTAGAAAGTGTTTTTCTGGGTCTAAAGGAAAATTATATTTGGAGTTTCTGATTCCCTACCAGCAAAATAAAAAGATTTTTTGTCAATGGCATTTCACACTGGAATAAGTGCAGATTCTGGAAGATCTAGAAAGCTTTCTGTGCTGGTTATTGTGCGTGGCTGCTCTTTAGGAGTCTCAAGAACATTTGGACCCCACACCTGATAACTGGTTGAGCCAACCTTAGCAGCAACACTCTTCTAGAACAGTCGCGATCCGTAAGGTACTGGAATTCATATTATGGCATTCCCGACATTCTCTTCCCATTCCATGTGGAAGTGGTACGTACATGTGGAAGGTACATGGGTACCTTCAGTAAAGGCCCATTCTCATGACTTTAGAGTACTTTAGAGTAAAAGAAAAATATTTTAATCTGTCAACAGCATTTCACACTGGAATAAGTGCAGATTCTGGAAGCTCTAGAAAGCTTTTTGTGCTGGTTATTGTGCGTAGCTGCTCTTTAGGAGTCTTAAGAACATTTGGAACCCCCCCCCCCCCAACTGATAACTGGTTGAGCCAACCTTAGCAGCAACACTCTTCTAGAACAGTCGCGATCTGTAAGGTTCTGGAATTCATGTTAGGGCATGCCCGACATTCTCCTCCCATTCCATGTGGAAGTGGTACATGTGAAAGGTACCTTCAGGAGTACCCTCAGTAAAGGCCCATTCTGATGACTTTAGAGTACTTTAGAGTAAAAGAAAAATATTTTAATCTGTCAACGGCATTTCACACTGGAATAAGTGCAGATTCTGGAAGATCTAGAAAGCTTTCTGTGCTGGTTATTGTGCGTAGCTGCTCTTTAGGAGTCCACAACTCAATACAAAGGGCCCCAAAATTAGCGTAATGGGTCCCTTTTAAGTAAAGGCCAATTCTGATTCAGATAAATTTCGAGTAGTGACTGAGGAACTAATGAGGAACCACCGAGGAACATTTGGAACTCTCCCTACACTTCATGTAGGTTGTCTATGCATCTCATTGCACAAAATCAGAGTGTCACAGGGCTCGATACTGAAGAAGATGACCTACTGTGACTGATGTGATTTAGTGTTGCAGACATATTTCCTATTTCCGACTTTGATGATAAAACTATGTCCGTTTTTTACTAACCGTTTGCTTCCGCTTGCATCTCCGAGTTTTGCGCAATGACGAATTGGCACACAGGATTGGAGGGAAGCGGCTCATCTAACAATATGCAGATGGGGTCGAGTTGCATGTCGAAGATGACTTTTTAAACACCCGGAGAGTTTGACAAGTACAGGGCATTTGTCAGTTTAACGGCGTGAATAATCGTTCGCACTTAACAAGCATAACACTCTCTCAGCTGTTACCGTGTTTGTGGCGTTCCGATGACGATGCAAAAATGTGTTTATCTGTCAACCAAGCACAGCCTTGCTAAAAGTCATCGCCGAGTGTATTTTCAGAGGCTTGAGCAAAGAGTGCTCACCTTGCATAAAATGTGGAGGAAAAGCTTTTATTACGCTTAGGCCTGTCACGATAACACATTTTCCTGGACGATAATTGTCCTATAAATTGTCCGACATAAGAAGTAACCAATGCAATTCCAATTGTTCATTCATTCATTCATTTTGTATCGCTTATCCTCGCAGAGCCTATCCCAGCTGTCTTCGGACGAGACACCCTGGACTGGTTGCTAGCCAATCACAGGGCACATATAGACAAACAACCATTCACACTCACATTCATACCTATGGATTAACCTAGCATGTTTTTGGAATGTGGGAAGAAACCGGAGTACCCGGAGAAAACCCACGCATACACGGAGAGAACATGCAAACTCCACACAGAAATGGCTGAGGGTGGAATCGAACACAAGTCTCCTAGCTGTGTGGAGCCCGCGCTAACCACTAGGCCGTGCAGCCCTCAAAAGTAGTGTATTCATCAGTTTTTATCTGAAAAGTAATCTATTTAATCTCGATTAATCAAGTGGTTTTGAGGATTTATTGCAAATGTTGATATGAAATTGTAGAAGAACGTCAACGTCAAGCTAGCAGGAGGGTTAAAAAAATAGGCATTTTTATGGGCATATCCTAACTCACAGTGCATCTTCAACATAAAATGAATATGACGTTCCCTTAAAATCAAATGCAAATGAGCAAATGACTCAAGGCAAGCACATAAAACGAGAACAAGGATGGGCCAATGACAGAACCCAGAGGGACTTGGCTCGAGTTGGGCATTAATGAGAACACGTAATAAGACACAGAGGAAATTAACGGTACGATCTATTAGTTCTGTGTGAGTGGAACTTGTTGAAGGTTAAAAAACGGTAATTAAGGTGGTTGTCACTTTTATGGGGTGTTTGGAATGTTTGGAAAATCACGGATACCATTGAAACAGATCGACTCAAATGTTGGCGATAGCCCAGGCAATGATGACTGAGGCAGAATTTTATGTGATACAATGTCAACAGGAGGGAGGCGCAATTTGCTGTGGCCCCTAGTGTCGCCAATAAAGTGCCTAGTGGCGTGCAGTGGCTCAAACTGCCTCCTAACTGGCTCACGGTGGCCCATAATGGCGGCAAAAATTTAGTTTGGTGGCAAAAAAAATTCTAAATATTTCAAATCTTCGTCGCGCCGATTGCTTCATGGAAGTGTCCACCAAGTGGAACCAAATGTCGCAAACAATCCGTCTATTGGAATACACTGGAATGTAATGGTGCGAGCCAAGTTGCGCCAATGATGCTAGGAGCCCACTGTGCCGGCGCCAGTTGGTGCCAGTTCGCGCCAATGCAATTTGCTGTGGGCCCTAGTGTCACCAATAAAGTGCCTAGTGGCGTGCAGTGGCTCAAACTGCCTCCCAACTGGCTCATGGTGGCCTGTAATGGCGGCAAAAATTTAAGTGTCCACCAAGTGGAAACAAATGTCGCAAACAAACCGTCTATTGGAATACACTGGAATGTAATGGCGCGAGCCAAGTTGCGCCAATGATGCTAGGAGTCCACTGTAGCCGGCGCCAGTTGGTGCCAGTTCACGGCAATGCAATTTGCTTTGGCCCCTAGTGTCGCCAATAAAGTGCCTAGTGGCGTGCAGTGGCTCAAACTGGCTCATGGTGGCCCGTAATGGCGGCAAAAATTTAGTTTAGTGGCCAAAAAATTTCAAAATGTTTCAAATCTTCGTCACGTCGATTGCTTGATGGAAGTGTCCACCAAGTGGAACCAAATGTCGCAAACAATCACGTCTATTGGAATACACTGGAATGTAATGGCACGAGCCAAGTTGCGCCAATGATGCTAGGAGCCCACTGTGCCGGCGCCAGTTGGTGCCAGTTCGCGCCAAAGATTATTTGATTGGCACGTAGTGGCTAGCTGTGGCGCCGAAAAACGGCAACATGGCAACATGCCAAACAAACATTAATTCGGCGCCACACTGAGCCAAAGATTATGTGTTTGGCGTCAACTGGCACCAACTGGCGCCGGCCCAGTGGACTCCTAGCATAAGAGGCCTCGAGAACAGTCATTGTGTTTTAGGATCTGCTAGGTCTCTGTCTTTGCGTTTTCAAACTCTCATTAAGATTATAGCGGCAATTGTTTTCATGAATAACTTGCATATGAATAATCATTTACTGACCAGTGTGTTATGAAAAAAAGCCACCATAAATATCATAAAACCCAGCTTGTGTTCACTGAATGGAAAGGTCAAAGACTTTGTGCGACTTTAGAGGCATATTTTCCCACAGATGTTGGTTGAATACCAAATTTTATAGCCTCCAATTACATTTTAATGCAAGGGCAAAGTTGTCTTTTATCCAGGGAAAAACCCCGAATGGGGAAATAGTGCGAACCCATAAAAGATGAATGGAGACCATAATAATTAAGTGACCAGAACAACGAAGGAGTTCAGCGCCAGAAAACTCAGCTGTGAGTTGCGGCGAGTCTGCACTCAGTCTGCACTGCCTTCATCTGGATTATTCATGACTTAATAACATTAATGAAATAAAGATGAAGTACAATCTGCTTTCCTCATAATGTCCCAGTTACATCTGTTTCTGGAGGTGTCAAAAATAATTACCACATCCAGTAGGAATCACTATGCAGGGACCAGGATGGAAAAAGGCCAGATAGTGTGAACCCTGGACTGGATACTACATGAATCAGAATCAGAATCAGAATCAGAATGTATATGGTCATATCACCTCGTACTTCGGTACGGGACAAAAATAAAATAAAAAAAAAAAACGAAAAAATAAAAATAAAAAAACTTAAAGGGGACCTGTTATGCTCATTTTCAGGCCCTTTGTATTGAGTTGTGGACTCTTATAGAGCAGCCACACACAATAACCTGCACAGAAAGCTTTCTAGATCTTCCAGAATCTGGAATTCCAGCTGTATTTCCTTGTATTTCCAAAATGGTCTGTTTTTATTTATTATCCTCCATGCACGCCCACTCCACTTTGATAAAATAAAATAAAATAAAATATTTTTTAATTTTTTTCATCCATTGATTCATTCATTTTCTACCGCTTTTTCCTCACGAGGGTCACGAAGGGTGCTGGAGCCTATCCCAGCTGTCTTTGGGCGAGAGGCGTGGTACACCCTGGACTGGTGGCCAGCCAATCACAGGGCACATATAGACAAACAACCATTCACACTCACTTTCATACCTATGGACATTTTTTCAAATTTACATTTTTTTTTAATTTAATTTAATTTAATCATTTTCTACCGCTTTTTATTCACAAGGGTCACGGGGGTGCTGGAGCCTATCCCAGCTGTCTTTGGGCGAGAGGTGTGGTACACCCTGGACTGGTGGCCAGCCAATCACAGGGCACATATAGACAAACAACCATTCACACTCACTTTCATACCTATGGACATTTTTTCAAATTTACATTTTTTTTTAATTTAATTTAATTTAATCATTTTCTACCGCTTTTTATTCACAAGGGTCACGGGGGTGCTGGAGCCTATCCCAGCTGTCTTTGGGCGAGAGGTGTGGTACACCCTGGACTGGTGGCCAGCCAATCACAGGGCACATATAGACAAACAACCATTCACACTCACATTCATACCTATGGACAATTTTTAAATTTTTAAATTTTTTTAAATTTATTAATTCATTAATTCATTCATTTTCTACCGCTTTTTCCTCACGAGGGTCGCGGGGGTGCTGGAGCCTATCCCAGCTGTCTTTGGGCGAGAGGTGTGGTACACCCTGGACTGGTGGCCAGCCAATCACAGGGCACATGTAGACAAACAACCATTCACACTCACATTCATACCTATGGACAATTTTTTAATTTTTACAATTTTTTTAATTTAATTTAATTTAAAACTATATTAGGAAAGCAGGAAGTGAACAAATGTACCAGTTACTGATTGTAAAAGTACCAGATGTTGGAATTGGTAAGAATTGCCAGATTGTTGCCAATACACGCCCCTAGAAACAAACAGTCAACAGGGTTTCTGGCACCAGGCAATGGAGGTTAATGGAGGTGGCGTTCAGAGCGTAACTGGCTTGGCTCAGCATTGATCCACGTGTTCATTAACCCCCGCTGGCTCCTCATCCATCATCCTGACTCCGCCGTTTCCATTGTTTCATTGCACAATGCACACACGGAGGGATTATATGGATGATCCCCATCCTTACGCCTCCTCTCACTTCTATTTTTTTCATCTTTTTGAACTGACTGACACTCCTGGTGTTTACTTTTGAATATTCAAAGGATAGATGCTCATTTCACCAAGAGGAATATATCTTAATTCAGCTACTATGAACCGATGCTGAACCAGGTTTGGTTTGGTTAAAAAAAAAAAAAAAAAGCAATTTCTATGATAATTTCTCTCTGGAGTTCCATGCCTATCAGATAATAGCGAAAATCGATGAGTAATTAATGCAGCCTTACTAACTTCTTGCTAGCTTGACATTGATGTACTTCTTGATTTCAGCTCAGCATTTACAATAACCCTCCCCTTTCTGTTTTCAGTATGTCTCAGACACATAATTTAATTAATTTTTTTACGTCTAAAAATTAAATAATTAATTTAATTTCATTTTTTTACGTCTCACAACAACTATGGTGAGTTAAAGGACCACCGAAAAAGTGCGGAATCTCAACACTTGATAAAAAAAAAATAATTAGCAGTGAAGCACAAAAACATTAATTCATTCATTCATTCATTTTTCATTTTCTACCGCTTATCCTCACGGGGGGGCTGGAGCCTATCCCAGCTGTCTTTGGTTGAGAGGCGGGGTAAACCCTGGACTGGTGGCCAGCCAATCACAGGGCACATATAGACAAACAACCATTCACACTCACATTCATACCTATGGACAATTTGGAGTGGCTAATTAACCTAGCATGTTTTTGGAATGTGGGAGGAAACCGGAGTACCCGGAGAAAACCCACGCATGCACGGGGAGAACATGCAAACTCCACACAGAGATGGCCGAGGGTGGAATCGAACCCGGATCTGCTAGCTGTGAGCTCTGCGTGCTAATCACTCGTCCGCCATTCAGCATAAAAACATCTTATTGTCTCTTATTGTATCAACTATATTGGGTAATATGACTATAAAGTTCACTATAGGAGTGTTACTTCATGTCTAGAGGGCTCTAAAATTAATTAATTAATTCATTCATTCATTTTCGTTCATTCATTGCTTATCCTCACAAGGGTTGCAGGGGTGCTGGAGCCTATCCCAGCTGTCTTCATGCAAAAGGCGGGCTAAATCCTAGACTGGTGGCCAGCCAATCACAGGGCACATATAGACAAACAACCATTCACACTCACATTCATACCTATGGACAATTTGGAGTGGCTAATTAACCTAGCATGTTTTTGGAATGTGGGAGGAAACCGGAGTACCCGGAGAAAACCCACGCATGCACGGGGAGAACATGCAAACTCCACACAGAGATAGCCGAGGGTGTAATCGAACCCTGGTCTCCTCACCAGATTATTATTTAAAATTAATTAGAAAGTCTGTTTCTTGCTTCAGTTGTGTTTGACGCATACACGCACGTGTAAAAGCGTACGTAGTATTGATATTCCGTCTGATAAATGCTTCCCAGTTTTCCCTTTGGCCTCATAGAAAGACTCTGACTCAGACTCATAGGATAAATCTGCAAGGAACAGATTTGTTTCCTTTGATTTCCTCTGAGTGAAGTAAAGGGTTAACGGTGCCAACACTATTTATCAACATCAGGGAAACTGGCTTCTCCAGCTGTCTGCCTCTGCCAAGGTGTTCTGCACAGATACAGGCCCTGAAGGGAGCGTGTGAGCAATTAAAACAGAAGCCAAACTCCCAGCTCATGGGCGGCCGTTGACCTCTGGGAAAGTCTGCGGCACAGATTTGGATGTTCCTTCCTAAATCCTCGTAAGGATTAGGGAAGTGCTATAAAACGAAGTAAAAAAAAAAAAGCTCTGTTAGTTAATTTGTTTAGTTTTCCGTGCTTTTTAAGCCAATTTGAAGCCAGTGATGACTTCCCGAGCAAGACTCTCTGAGCAATTAATTCAAATGGAGTTAAACACGAACAAACTTTTGGTGTACAGTCAGTCATTTTTACAGTGGAATTCGTTAAGTCGACATCTGTCCGATTGGCTGGCTAACATCGACATAAAAAACGCATTTATTAAAAACAGAAAAATATACAAACTTTTTCAGTGCTTTGGTTCCGATTTTCTACAATAAAAGCTTTTTAATTTTTATTTTTCTGCACAAAATAAGATGAAAAATAAATAAACAAATCAAGAATAAAGAAAATCAATCAATCAGTAATAAATAAATATAATAATAATAATAATAAAACGGCAAATAATAAAAACTTAAGAAACCACATATAGTTGGTGGGTAGACAAATTATTTTTTTCGGATTAAAATGAACAAAGCATTATTAGAGCCCTGTAGACATGACAAAACACGACTATAGTCACATTTATACTCTTTTTATTTACAACATATTGCGCAACTGCAGGGTCTTGAGACACATGCTAACTCGCAAACTAGAGAGCTAGCGACCTAAACGGTAGCCTTCAAGTTATTTCCTTTAAACTTAAATAGCCAAAAACTTACCACTTCCACACGGATAGGGAGGATAACTATTAACAGTTATTTAACCTTTAACATGAACATTAATCAAATGTAATAATTTTTTCTGGGTACATGATACCATACAGCAACCATATCAAACTTGCGCGGGGCCGCACTAACATTAAACTTTCATATCAAGGCGGGGGCCTCAAACTAGTGTCCTGCGGGCCACATTTGGCCCGCGGACCGCATGTTTGAAACCCCTGCTGTAGAGGTTACTGTGATTGCTGTTCATTTGAAAGAAAATCCGTTATTTCCATATGAATGCGTGTATTTACCAGTGTTTGACGGATCCTTGTTTCAACCCACTAAAAGTAAAAGGAACCCCCCCCCACCCCCCTCCGCAAATTTGCATCCACACATTAAAGCACAACGCATTCGACCACAACCGTCTCATTCCATCTCCATGTTGAAGCATACTGTTTGTGCACATTTTGATGTGCCAAAAGAAGAGGAGGCGCCAGCCAAGTTAGTTTGGGCTGCCAGCCAACCATGACTTCAAAGTCTTATAATAAAACAACATTCACAGCAAAAAAATGAAAAAAAATAAATAAAACCCTGCTTATAGAAATTCAGTGGCGTTGACAGCAGTCCTTCTGCATAAATCACCCACTGAGCTCAGTTGGTTCTGGTCAAATTTTGCCCGTCACTCACTTAGTCCGTGGGGGTGCTGGAGCCTATCCCAGCTGTCTTCGGACCAGAGGCGGCGTACACCCTGGACTGGTGGCCAGCCAATCACAGGGCACATATAGACAAACAACCATTCACACTCACATTCATACCTATGGACAATTTGGAGTCTCTAATTAACCTAGCATGTTTTTGGAATGTGGGAGGAAACCGGAGTACCCGGAGAAAATCCACGCATGCACGGCGGGGAGAACATGCAAACTCCACACAGAGATGCCCGAGGGTGGAATCGAACTCGGGTCTCCTAGCTGTGAGGCCCTCAGCTAATCACTTGTCTGCCATGCAGCGTAAAAACATCTTATTTTCTCTTATTATGTCTACTATATTGGGTAATATGAGTATAAAGTTCACTATAGGGGTGTTACTTCATGTCTAGAGGGCTCTAAAATTCATTAATTTATTCATTCATTTTCTACCGTTTAGCTTCACAAGTGGGGTGCTGGAGCCTATCCCAGCTGTCTTCAGGGCGAGAGGCGGGGTACACCCTGGACTGGTGGCCAGCCAATCACAGGGCACATATAGACAAACAACCATTCACACTCACATTCATACCTATGGACAATTTGGAGTGGCTAATTAACCTAGCATGTTTTTGGAATGTGGGAGGAAGCCGGTGTACCCGTGCATGCATGCGTTTTCTCCGGGTACTCTGGGTACTAAGATTGAAATATGAGCTAACATACATTAAAAAAAAAAAATCGATGTATCTCCCAATACGCGTAGCTTTAAAGCAGTCATGATAACGCTTCGTATGTAATCTCATCAGCCACGAAGACAGCCTGGGGGGAATCTAACACTGTAACAGACAGAAGCAATGGCCCAGGATCACAGTTTGGATCCAATGGGAAATAACATGTAAAGAGCTGCCTGTCAGGTGTGGAGCCAAGGGAAATAACCCGGATTGGAGTGAAGCTCTGCTGTGTCTATGAAGATAACATATTAGTCACGTCCAAAGTAAAACACATTTTGTGCATTATATCGATTTTATGTTTACACACAAACACAAAGCAACGGATACCGATGTACATCTTACAGATGCACACAACTCATGGATTGACAACCGTTGTTGATAAAAAGTCAGTCCTGTATGATTTATATATGTTTATGCTACTCGGCTAACCCATGTTTTTTATTGCGACTGCACGATTCTGGGATTCTTTTAGGCTTGGAAATGAGATTGGAATTTTTCCCAGAGACTATGACTACTTCCTCGAAGAAATAAAGATAGCAGCGTGGATCGTTGATTGAAATAGTTTTGCTTGTGATGCAGTTCATTTGGTAAAATCGGAAAAATCCAAACAAATTTTTGTCTGCAGCCTGAGTATGAAGGGTTGTTTATCTGTACACAGTATTTCGTGTACTTACTATGTACAGCGTCAGGCAAAATGATCTGACACATTTGGAGATAAAAGGCAAATAAAGTAAAAGTAAAGCATTTTCAAAAAGTACATTTAATGCCATTCTGTTTCATTATGTTTTAAAAATTTAATTCAGTTCAGGTCGGCTGCTTGATTTTGGTTTCGATGCAGATCCAGTAGCTTTGAAGTTGGAAACCCATAACAAGATGGTGTTTGGATCTGGTACGGGATCATGTCCATCAAGATTGAAGTGCAAACGGGACGCTGGTTGTGTTGCAGTTACACATTCCTTTGTTTTGATAAACGTTTAAAAACTTTAAAATAAAAACTGTATGATCTGAAACTATGACTTCCTCGAAGAAATAAAGACAGAAAGAAAGCAGCGTGGATCGTTGATTGAAATAGTTTTCCTTGTGATGCAGTTCATTTGGTAAAATCGGAAAAATCCAAACAAATTTTTGTCTGCAGCCTGAGTATGAAGGGTTGTTTATCTGTACACAGTATTTGCCTCGTAATACCGTGGTATACTTTGGAGTCGTATAGAAGTACTGTATGATCTATATATGTTTATGCTACTCGGCTAACCCACACTGAATTGAAGTTCCTGTTTGAGGTTTTTTTCCTTCGAGGGAGATTTTCATTGCGACTGCACGATTCTGGGATTCTTTTAGGCTTGGAAATGAGATTGGAATTTCCGGCCCTTTGTATTGAGTTGTGGACTCTTATAGAGCAGCTACACACAATAACCTGCACAGAAACCTATTATTCTAAAATAAAATAAAATAAAATAAAATAAAATAAAATAAAATAAAATAAAATAAAATAAAATAAAATAAAATAAAATAAAATAAAATAAAATAAAATAAAATAAAATAAAATAAAATAAAATAAAATAAAATAAAATAAAATAAAATAAAATAAAATAAAATAAAATAAAATAAAATAAAATAAAATAAAATAAAATAAAATAGTGGTTAGCGCGCAGATCTCACAGCTAGGAGACCAGGGTTCAATTCCACCCTTGGCCATCTCTGTGTGGAGTTTGTATGTTCTCCCCGTGCATGCGTGGGTTTTCTCCGGGTATTCCGGTTTCCTCCCACATTCCAAAAACATGCTAGGCTAATTGGCGACTCCAAATTGTCCATAGGTATGAATGTGAGTGTGAATGGTTGTTTGTCTATATGTGCCCTGTGATTGGCTGGCCACCAGTCCAGGGTGTACCCAGCCTCTTGTCGGAAGACAGCTGGGATAGGCTCCAGCACCCCCTGCGACCCTCGTGAGGAAAAAGGGGTAGAAAATGAATGAATGAAAATAAAATAAAAAAAATTTTTTTTGCATTTTCCTCTTACAGAGGGAGAGACTGCGAAACATCGCAGAGACTATGACTTCCTCGAAGAAATAAAGATAGAAAGAAAGCAGCGTGGATCGTTGATTGAAATAGTTTGGCTTGTGATGCAGTTCATTTAGTAAAATCGGAATCTGTACACAGTATTTGCCTCGTAATACCGTGGTATACTTTGGAGTCGTACATATAAGTATAGATTTGCTGCCCACTGAAAATAAGTCAACAGTAACTCACCCTGGCTGGGGTTTTCGTTTTATGTGTACTTATTATATACAGGGTCAGGCAAAATCATCTGATACATTTGGAGGTTAAATAAAAGGCAAATAAAGTAAAAGTAAAGTATGTTCATTATGTTTTAAAAATTTAAATCAGTTTTGGCGATGCGAGGTCGGCCGCTTGATTTTGGTTTCGATGCAGATCCAGTAGCTCCGAAGTTGGTAACCCATAACAAGATGGTGTTTGGATCTGGTACGGGATCATGTCTACCAAGATGGAAGTGCAAGTGCAAGTGATCATTGACACAATTTGGTTGCAAACTTCGAATGAATCTCTCCCAAGCTCAATGACTGACAAGGGATCACATTCAAGGGTCTAACCCTAGCTAAGCTGGGATATACTCTGTCTTCCCAGTGATCCTGAACAGTCCAAACAATGTAAATCTGATAAATTGAGTTTTATTTTTAATTGGGGTTAACTCATCCCTCCAACTCTCTTCAATCATCCAGTGATTACACGGTGATGAATGTTTGTTTTTCCACTTCTCAGATAACAGCGTTTGATGAGCTCCAGGCTGACTTCAAGGTGCCAATCGATCAAGGCAATCCACTTCATGCGGTAGGTTTGCTTTTGCATATTTTTTTTATACAGAAGTCGCATTTTTTGCTGCACCAAACATGATCTGTTCTACTCTTTTTACCTCATGCAAATAAAAAATGCGACTTTGGGATTTGGCGTTCAGGCGAAAAAAATGTATAAATTTGTGTTTGGTAGCTAATGAGTTACCGTATTTTCTGGACTATAAGTCGCTCCGGATTATAAGTCGCACAAGGCCAAAAATGCATCATTAGGTAGAAAAAAAACATACATAAGTCGCACTGGAGTATAAGTCGCATACCAAACATGATCTCTTCTATTGTGCAGTTGCATCATCAACTATTTTTGCCTCATGCAAAAAAAAAAAAAACGTACATATAAATGCGACTTTGGGATTGGGCGTTCGGGCGAAAAAAAACTTATAAATATGTCTTTGGTAGCTAATGAGTTACCGTATTTTCTGGACTATAAGTCGCTCCGGATTATAAGTCGCACAAGGACAAACATGCATCATTAGGTAGAAAAAAAACATACATAAGTCGCACTGGAGTATAAGTTACATAAGTATTATGTATAGTATAAGTATTATGAGTATAAGTTTTTTTTAATAATGTACCTCATACCGAAGTATGAGGTGATATGAGCATCATATCTTGTAGAGAAGTATTGGATGACATTTTTAGCTAATTGCTTATTTTTAGCCTGCATTATTTTAGCTGTTTGAAGATGAACTATATCAGCAAGTTGAAGTATTTGTGATTTTAGAAATAAGGAGTTAGTATGTTCTCTGTAGACGGCATTATGAATTATCCTTACTGGCCTTTTTTGCAGTACATTTAGCAAGTGAAGATTGCTTTTTATAGTTATTAGCCCATATTTTCCACACAATCTACGTGCTTTATTGTTGTAGTTTAGAGCTCTGAAACTGAACTGATGTCTCTAGTTCTAGACCAGTTCTTTATCTCCAGTGAAAGCCCCTAGCTAATAATGAGTTGCGGAGATAAAGTCATCAGATCCTCACAAGAACAACTTGGACACAAACAGAAATATTCAGCTCTCAAGAAGCCAAAGTTGTACACCCTCATTCTTTCTAACACTGGCGGAAAAAAACTCAGAATGTGACGCTCTGGGAATTTGTTGAATTTTTGATGAGGACTTTAAAAGCTTAAGCGCAATCGTGGCTGCTCGAGTCAGCAGTTTGGCGAGCGCCAATTTGTGCTGCTGAAGCTTTTTACGCGCTATTATACAAGCGGAGAAGCCAACACATTATTAATACGGAGGTGCTGTGTTTTTCCTCAAGTCTCCGTCAGTGGCTTCCTGTGGCGCCTCGCGACGACTTAAACTGGTGCGGCGACGTTCTTGATGTGGAGTGATGAGGTTTTCACTCTGTTGTATTCGAATTCTATCTCGCTCCAACTTGGTATTGAATGATATTTCATAACACATAACACACATTGACCGTTACTATGGTAACCATTATGTCATTGGATGCTCATATCACCTCCTACTTCGGTAAGGGACAAAAATAAAATAAAATAAAACTAAAAAACGAAAAAATAAAAATAAAAAAACTTAAAGGGGACCTGTTATGCTCATTTTCCGGCCCTTTGTATTGAGTTGTGGACTTTTATAGAGCAGCTACACACAATAACCTGCACAGAAACCTATTATTATTATAAAATAAAATAAAATGTGCGTGCGTGGGTTTTCTCCGGGTATTCCGGTTTCCTCCCACATTCCAAAAACATGCTAGGCTAATTGGCGACTCCAAATTGTCCATAGGTATGAATGTGAGTGTGAATGGTTGTTTGTCTATATGTGCCCTGTGATTGGCTGGCCACCAGTCCAGGGTGTACCCCGCCTCTCGTCCGAAGACAGCTGGGATAGGCTCCAGCACCCCCTGCGACCCTCGTGAGGAAAAAGGGGTAGAAAATGAATGAATGAAAATAAAATAAAATAAAATAAAATAAAATAAAATAAAATAAAATAAAATAAAATAAAATAAAATAAAATAAAATAAAATAAAATAAAATAAAATAAAATAAAATAAAATAAAATAAAATAAAATAAAACTATATTATCGAAAGCAGGAAGTGAACAAATTAACAGTTACTGATTGTAAAAGCACCAGATAGAGGGGTAGGATTTAATAAGCTTTGTTTACATGATTTCTGTGATTGTTGCTCATTTTTTTTTTTGCATTTTCCTCTTACAGAGGGAGAGACTGCGAAACATCGAGAGAATTTGTAACCTGCTGAGAAAGGTGAGCAGCTTCCAGGCCGTTTTCCAAATAATATATTTGCTTGATTTTTACGGAAACTTTTTTTTGCGTTATTATTTCTTATGGCTCTAATGTTGAAGTTCTTGGAATGCATATTAATAGTTAACAGGTGTGGTTTGGGATGTTTTATTTACGCGTTGCTGCTTCCTTTGTCTCCTTTCGTCATATTGGACTGACATGAAGGGCGTGAGATTGAGAGCTGATGTGTGTGTGTGTGTGTGTGCTGACAGTTTGCCTTGAGGATGCAGTGCGAGAATGAAATGAGGCCCCCCTCCAAGCTTCAATGTGACATTTCTCTCTCTCTCTCTCTCTCTCTCTCCCGCTCTGAAACTCACACTTTGGTGCATGCCGCGTGCTCGTGCGCCGACTCGTGCGCGCGTGTGCTTGTTTACGCGTCAGTTTATCCTGAAGGGTCATTGGTTCAACAGCTGATCTAGCTGATCAACAGCTTTATGTTACCATCCATGAAAACATCTCACCCAAACACACACACAGTAATGACCTTGGAGTTGTGAATATGTACATTTTAAACATTTTGCATGAAATATTTTGTATTTTTAACGCTGCGATTGAATATTTGTAGCCCGAGTGTTGCCGAGCGGATTTTTTTTTTTCTCTTGAAAGTAAAAATACAGGAGTTGCCCGGTGACAACGAAATGTTGTCCATGTTTATGCATTTAAACTTGCAGTAATTGATTTTAATATCAAAATGATATGGATATTATATCAAAATACTGCATAGATGTACGATACAGACAGCATTTACGTTTACATATACACCAGGGGTGTCTAATGTGACCGTTTTTTATTGGTCTGTAGCATAGAAATAAAAATAATAGCAAAAATGGGAAAATAAGCGGTAATTTTACAAAAATTATGCCAAAATATTAAGACAAAAATGCCATGAGGACAACTTGAAATTTTACGACCTGTCCTATCTAGTCTCGTCTAAAGATTTAAACTGCAGAAAAAATGATAAAGTGACAAGAATAATGCCAAAATATTCAGTCATTGATTTTAATGTCAAAATGATATGGATATTGTATCAAAATCCTGGATAGATGTACGGTACAGACAGCATTTATCTACAATCTACATATACACCAGGGGTCTCTAATGTGACTGTTTTTTTATTGGTCTGCAGCATAGAAATAAAAATAATAGCAAAAATTGTTAAATCAGCGGTAATTTTACAAGAATTGTGCCAAAATATTAAGACAAAAATTTTATGAGAACAACTTGAAATTTCACGACCTGTCCTAGCTAGTCTCGTCTACAGATTTAAGTTGCAGAAAAAATTATGTTACGAGAATAAAGCCTAAATATTCTGGGAATAATGTCCTTATTATGAGAAGAAAATTTGTAAGAAGAAAATTTACATTGATGGAAATTTTTTTTGGGGGGGGGAACAGCAAATTATTATTTTTTTTGTAATTTTATGAGAATAAAGTCAAAATATTAAGGCAAAAAAGTTGTATTTTAACATGAAAAAGACTAATGTCATTTTAGTAGCATAGTTAGCATATTAGCATATTAATGAAAAAATACATTATGCAATTTAAGTTGTAATATTATGAAAAATAAGGTTGGGGAAAAAGTTATAATAGGGGAATACGAGAACAAATTGTATGGAGATTATTTTGGCCGAAATTTTAAATAAAAAAAAAATTCAAATAAGAAAAAGACCCAAGTTGATACTAATAATAGTTTAAAAAATATATATATATACATAAACTCTTAGCATATCCACGTTACATTATATAAAAGTGTCCATTGCATTCCTTCATGTGGTCTATGCCGGAAAAAGACACGCTTATGTTGACAACCCGTCCATGTTGACCAACTCAAGAAGACCCCCAGGCTGCTTCCTTGCAGGGGTGAGATGACTAATTACGGAAAGACGTTTATTTAAAGTACAATTAAAGTGATTTAATTTGACCTTGAACCGACATGAATGGTTATTTGAAATACAGTGGTTCGGAAAAAAGCGCTAGACACGAGATTGACTTTTTGGAAGGACCATGTGTCCCATTACATCTGATGTAAAAGTAACGCCGCATTTCAGAAAAAGAACACCCTAGCAACAGTAAAATACGGTGGTGGTAGTGTGATGGTCTGATGCTGTCTTGCTGCTTCAGGACCTGGAAGATTGAGATGCTGTGGCATGATCTGAAAGGGGACCTATTATGCTAATTTTTCGGCCCTTTGTATTGAGTTGTGGACTCTTATAGAGCAGCTACACACAATAACCTGCACAGAAAGCTTTCTAGATCTTCCAGAATCTGCACCTATTCCAGCTGGATTTCCTTGGATTTCCAAAATGGTCTGTTTTTATTTATTATGCTCCATGCACACCCACTCCACTTTGATTAAATTAAATTAAATTAAATTAAATTAAATTAAATTAAATTAAATTAAATTAAATTAAATTAAATTAAATTAAATTAAATTAAATTAAATTAAATTAAATTAAATTAAATTAAATTAAATTAAATTAAATTAAATTAAATTAAATTAAATTAAATTAAATTAAATTAAATTAAATTAAATTAAATTACTAACTATATTAGGAAAGCAGAAAGTGAACAAATGTAACAGTTACTGATGTGGAACTGTAGAGCTTGTACCCGGGCACGCCCATATATTCCTCCACAGTACTGTAAGAGACTCATTGCAAGTTATCACAAACGCTTGATTGCAGTTGTTGCCGCTAAGGGTGGCCTAACCAGTTATTAGCTTTAGGGGACAAACACTTTTTCCCCACTACAGTATATCAAATGCATATACGCACATTGTACAGTATGTACATTCAAGCGGTACAGTATGAGGGGGGGGGTATGGCTCCTCTTGTGTCATCCCTCACGTGGGAACCGTGTAAATCTCGGTCAGTCAGAATAATGAGCTTATGTGCAAACGACAGCAACGCTTTGGTCCCACACAGTGTTAGCAGGAAGGAAGTCGTCAGATGTGGAGAACACTGGAGGAGGAAGGGCGTCGGAGGGGAGGGAAGGGGGTAGGGAGGAAGGGAAGGACACGAGGGAACCAGGCAGCCAAGAGGATAATAATGAGAGGAGAAAAAATGGGGGAAGGGAAACCCATCTTTGACAGGAAAATAGCAGCCACTAGGGGATCTGTAATAAAATTAATATTAATATTAATAGTGTCGTGACTCACGGTGGAAACAGCGGACATTTTCCAGATGGTATTGGTCTGAACTGTATTGATTTAATCTGATATTGGTCTGCTGTCAATCACATTTCATATTTAAAGCACAATAGCCATGTTTACATGAGGAGCTTTTCTCTTTCCGAATGGAATCTTTCCGAATGACCTTTCCGACAGCAATGGTATACATGGAAAGGAATATTCCAATCGCGTGTCTACATGCGCCGCTATAATCAACCAGAATAGTCAATGGGGCATGCCCAGTAAAGCGTAAACACCAACATCACGTGATACCGACTTCCTTGAGTTTTTCTTTTCTGATGAAAGAAAATTATGCTTGAAATGTAGCTTCTTTTTTTTTTAGTTGGGAACTGATGTTTTCCTGAAACGTACGTATGTTCTATTGCTGATCACTAAAGAACTGAAAAAGGCAGAAACAAACTTTTTTTTTCTGAAGAAAGAAAATTATGCTTGAAATGTAGCTTTTCCCACAAAAAATAGTTTTTAGTTGGGAACTGATATTTTCCTGAAACGTACGTATGTTCTACTGCTGATTCCTAAAGAACTGAAAAAGGCAGAAACAAACTTTTTTTTTCTGATGTAAGAAAATTATGCTTGAAATGAAGCTTTTCCCACAAAAATAGTTTTTAGTTGGGAACTGATATTTTCCTGAAACATATGTATGTTCTACTGCTGATTACTGAAGAACAGAGAGAGGCGGAAACAAACTTTTCTTTTTCATGAGAGAAAATTATGCTTGAAATGTAGCTTTTCCCACAAAAATTTTTTTTTTAGTTGGGAACTGATATTTTCCTGAAACATACGTATGTTCTACTGCTGATTACTGAAGAACAGAGAGAGGCGGAAACAAACTTTTTTTTTCATGAGAGAAAATTATGCTTGAAATGTAGCTTTCCCACAAAAATTTTTTTTTTTAGTTGGGAACTGATATTTTCCTGAAAATATCCTGCACCCGGGATAAATTTAAACGGAAAAAGATCAAATTCAATCTTAAACTAATTAATTAAACTGGGGACATGTTTTATATAGATATATATATATTCTTTTGAAAGAAAAACTGGACTTATGAATGTCGTATAAAACTTCAAACTACACCCACAATGATCTCTTCAATTGTGTAGTTGCATCATCACATCTTCTTGTCTCGCACTAAAAAGGTAAAAGACGTATAAATGTCTTGGGTGTTGGGTTTGAAAAAAACACATATAAATACATCTTTGGTGGCGAATGAGTTAATTAATAAATAATCGCTACTTTGACCGCTAAAGCTACAAGGTTAGCATCGTAGCTGTCTTCGTTCGCGCATGTAAACACTGTGGAACACATACACAACAAGGACAAAAAAACGGTGATGAAGAGGTCTAACTTTTATGTGGGCAAAAAATGTATTACTCTTTGGAATGCATATTGGTGTCATATTGTTGGGACTACTTTTTTTCCACAATGAAAATCAACCAGAACTCCGCTCACGGAACAGTCACTATTGATGCACTCCACCACTGATAGAGATGTCATCCAACTTCAAATCAGAAACTCCAAACTATTCTTTTAACAAGTAAATCTAGACTGAGTGTTTTGAGCCGAACTCTCCAGATGCAGTATTTGGGAATAAATAACAACTGCTTTCAACAAGCAGTTTTTCTATCAAGATTCCCCAGCTGCCAGCGATGCTACATACATTTCACATCTCGCATCTGCAAGCAAGTGTATGAAAGCGTTTAGAATGAGCCTGGAGGCAGCTGTCTTTGCAACTCAGGCACAGAGAGCATTTCATCAACTCCATTGCAAAGAGAAGGCTCCAATTTCATGCCCATCATTGCAGCCGGCTGGGGTGAAAGGGCATCAATAAAGTGCTGCTGAATACTGAAGTTGTGCTGCACGAGGACTCAGATGTTTCAGCTCAAAGTCAAAGCAAAAAAAAAAAAAAAAATATATATATATATATATATATATATATATATATATATATATATATATATATATATATATATATATATATATGCGAGGGATGATGAACTTTTTCCACCGAGGGACACATACTCAAAAATTTTATCTCAGCTTTGAGAAGCTGAGATATATTATCTTATTTTCCCATTTTTGCTGTTTTTTCAAGTATTTTAAATTTCTTCTTAAATAATAATTATATAATTATAATAACATATAATTAAAATTATAATTAAATAATTATTTTCTTCTTTATTCCCACAATATTATAATTATATTACATTATTTTTCACGCAGTAAATTTTCCAAAATGTGCTAAACTTTTGTTTCTCATTGTATAGTGACTTTATAAATATATATTTTAGATATTATATTCAAATCTATGTTACAAAAATTAATGTATTTTTATCAGGATATTATATTATATTATTATAATATTACTACAATATTAATAATATAATAATTATAATGCTAGGAGACCTGGGTTCAATTCCACTTTAGACTCAAAGGGTAGCTAAGAAATATACGAGTTAAAAAAAACAAAATATTTAAATTTTCCCATAATGCATTTCATCCCAGAAAACCATTTCATTGGTTATGGCTGAGGGCTGCACAGCGTTCGAGTGGTTAGCACGCAGACCTCACAGCTAGGAGACCCGGGTGCAATTCCACCCTCGGCCATCTCTATGTGGAGTTTGCATGTTCTCCCCGTGCATGCGTGGGATTTCTCCGGGTACTCCGGTTTCCTCCCACATTCCAAAAACATGCTAGGTTAATTAGCCACTCCAAATGGTCCATAGGTATAAATGTGAGTGTGAATGGTTGTTTGTCTATATGTGCCCTGTGATTGGCTTGCGCCTTTTGCCCGAAGACAGCTGGGATAGGCTCCAGCACCCCCCGCGACTAGAGAATAAGCGGTAGAAAACGAATGAATGAATGAGGATCCATGAAGAGGTAGGACGGGAGTCATGGTGTAGCCAGTCACAGTATATACAACTATGGTGCGTTCAAGGACTGTCGAACATATTGCAAAATCTCAACGCTAACAGTGGTACATGGAAGCAGATGCAAAATCTGCAGTTTTCTCCGGGTACTCCGGTTTCCTCCCACATTCCAAAAACATGCTAGGTTAATTAGCGACTCCAAATTGTCCATAGGTATGAATGTGAGTGTGAATGGTTGTTTGTCTATATGTGCCCTGTGATTGGCTGGCCACCAGTCCAGGGTGTAACCGAAGTCTCGCCCGAAGTTGGATCAGGAATGAAAGAGGATTGTCAAAAGTAGTATGTGGGAAGAAGAGTGATGGATATGGAGGAACAGGGAAAGACGAAGGCGGGAGGAAAACTGAAGCGTCGGTGGATTTACCCCATGAGGGAGGAATTCAGAGATAACAGCTGTCAATGACAGTTGATCCGAAATCGGAAGAGAACGTTAACAAGCTAGCAGTAGGGGAGTGTCAAAAATAGCCATTTTCATGGGCGTCTTAATTATTGCATTTTTTTTAATCCATTGACAGCTTTGCTTGGTATGCAGTACTATATACAGTACGTATATAACAGGGATGTATGCTGTAGATGACTAGAGACACATCCACCCTCTCTTTCACCCGACTGACAAGTTTCTCTGATGTGCGATGCAGGTACATCCACTGAATATGGATGACACTGATTCATAATTCCATTTACCGCTATAGGAAATCTTGCCTGCGGCACTCTCGAACTGAGTCAGTGTTTACGCCATTTTAAGTCCAGGATATGCATCAGCTAGCGTAAAAAATATATCATAATAACTGACTCAAGTAACAAAACTGCAGATTTCTCATCTGCTTCCTGTACGGCATGCATGTACCACTGTTAGCGTTGAGATTTTGCAATCCTATCCCAGCCCTCTTCGGGCGAGAAGCGCAAGCCAATCACAGGGCACATATAGACAAACAACCATCCACACTCACATTCATACCTATGGACAATTTGGAGTCGCTAATTAACCTAGCATGTTTTTGGAATGTGGGAGGAAACCGGAGTTTAACCCAGGTCTCCTGGCTGTGAGGTCTATGCGCTAACCACTCGAACGCTATGCAGCCCTCGGCCATAACCAATGAAATGGTTTTCTGGGATGAAATGCATTATGGGAAAATTAAAATAGTTTGGTTTTTTTTAACTCGTATATTTCTTAGCTACCCTTTGAGTGTAAAGTTGCTGTGTGACGAATATAGTGTTCATAGTAATATAGTGTTGTAGATATAGATACAGATACAGCTGTGCTCTCTTGGGTCGTGGGGGTGTGCAGTGCTGGTTCACCCTGGACTGGTGGCCAGCCAATCACAGGGCACATATAGACAAACAACCATTCACACTCACATTCATACCTATGGACAATTTGGAGTGGCTAATTAACCTAGCATGTTTTTGGAATGTGGGAGGAAACCGGAGTACCTTGAGAAAACTGCAGATTTCGCATCTGCTTCCATGTGTTAGCGTTGAGATTTTGCAATATGTTCGACAGTCCTTGAACGCACCATAGTTGTATATACTGTGACTGGCTACACCATGGCTCCCATTCTACCTCTTCATGGATCCCCATTCATTCATTCTTTTTCTACCGCTTATTCTCACGAGGGTCGCGGGGGGTGCTGGAGCCTATGCCAGCTGTCTTCGGGCAAGAGGCGCCAGTCAATCACAGGGCACATATAGACAAACAACCATTCACACTCACATTCATACCTATGGACAATTTGGAGTGGCTAATTAACCTAGCATGTTTTTGGAATGTGGGAGGAAACCGGCGTACCCGGAAAAAAAACCCACACGTGCACGGGGAGAACATGCAAACTCCACACAGAGATGGCCGAGGGTGGAATTGAACCCGGGTGTCCGGGCTGTGAGGTCTGCGTGCTAACCACTCGACCGCCGTACTGCCATAGTAAACCCAAATTAATCAGTTACACCCCAAAATCTTAACAAAAATATGTTGTATATAGAATAATTGTACTTTTACATTGAACATTGATCTGTGTAGAAAAATAAAAATTAAGATATTTGAGAACAGTGGAATGTTTTATCAGAGCTTTTATTGTAGAAAATCGGAACAAAAGCAAAGTTTATTCATTTTTCTGTTTTTAATAAATGCGTTGTTTTTTGTTTTTTTTTTAAAAACCTGATGCGGCCCAGCCTCGCCCAGACCCTAGCTCCAGTGGCCCTCAAGTAAATTGAGTTTGAGACCCCTGATGTAGAGTGTAACATCACAATATGGGTGGGAACTACGGTGCTTGGCACTCTTCGAGTTCTTTTGTAGTTATTATAGCAATAATAATAATTATTATTATTATGAAATAAAGCAGTAAAGCAGAATATCACATTCTTATTTCAAACTGTCATACCATTAAAACTTATACTGCAGTACAGTTTGCTACTTTAAGCAGAATCCCATGAAATTCCCAAAGGTCCAAAGCCAGTAAGTATTCAGCAATGTAGCCAGAGATGAATCACAAAGGAGAATGGCTGGCGATGGAAAGGAGGAACCTTGTAGAAGGCCGGAAGGCAAGTGAGTAGCCTGCAGCAAGGCGAGAGAGCGAGCTGAAGGTGAAAAAGATATTGAGAAGTCGGAGTAAAGATAATTACTCCCCAAAGTCAAAAAAAGCCAAACTTATGAATTTGCATGCCCTTTTTCCAAACATATCTGTCAAACAATAAATAGCACACTAGTCTGAGATTGACGGAAATCGAGTTTTAAGAATTAAAAAAATATCTTTCAGATTTTTCAGTTAATCTTCCAGTGAATGTTTATTCCCGGGACGGATTTGCATGTATTTATTTATGCTTTGTGGCATTTTTATTCTGCCCACCGCACATTCAAAACATGTATGACCTAGTAACATTATATTAGCAACATTCCAGTGCCACAGGAAGCAACACCATATAAGGTCAATGGTAGATTCAACACCGACTCTGCTTTGAATCCGAATGAGAAGTCCCTTTTTCAGCCTTTATTTTTGTTACGAGTAAACATTTAGTCAAGGTTGAGCATGTAAACAAAATGCTGTGTTTTTCTAATATATTAAGCAATATTTCAGGTTCTGAATGATGGCATCGTACGCAGCAAACGTGTTCACGACAGCAGATGTGGGTGTCTGGGTGTACTGGAGCGTATTGTCGATGTTCCTTTTCATTGCAAAGCCGCTCGTTTCAGTGAGTGAGCACCTGAGTGTTGACAGAGGCGCCCATCTGGGATTTGGTCCTGTGTCCCTTGCTGTAGTGTTACAGTGCCTTTGAAGGGAGGGGGGTTGGGGGGGGGGTCGGCTTCATTCATAGGGTAATCATACTGTATGCTCATATTCAGTTTGACTCGAGGGGCATAATCCCGTGATGCTACACTTAGGAACACTTTCAAATCAAATGACACTTCATGGGGATTAAGGTGTTAAGATCGGAATTTTGGTTGTTGCTAAGCATCACTCCAATTTTTTTTTTTTTCTCACAGCATTTTATCATAACAGGGCGCGTGTTTGAGACCCCTGCTCTACATATTATATACTATACATTTATTTTATCTACATATTTCGATTTCTTGACCATTAAAAAAACATGTCATGGAAGGGTTTCAATGACTTAAAGAAGTGTCTACCTCTGAAAATGCTATAAATGTAATATAATTATAATTATGTTAGCATACTAAAACCTAGCATGGTAGTGCTAACTGTGTGCTTGAGTTCATATTTATGAAAATCGCAAAAAAATGTTAGTATGCTCATGTTAGCAACACCAAGCATAATAGTGAAATGAAAATGGATAAAAGTGCTACTCTGCTAATGTTTCATCATGCTAACACCTGATAGCATGATGGTGCTAAGTGTCTATATAACTGTCTACCCATGCTAGCATGCTAGCTAAAATGCTACTATGTCAATATTAGCATGTAGATGTTAACGTGTTACCATTGTTAGCATGCTAACACCGAGCATGATAGTGGTAAGTGTTTATATATCTACCTGTGAAAATAGCAACAAAAGGATAGTCTGATAACATTAGCCTGCCAACAATGCTACCATGCTAGCACGTAGCATAGTAACGCAATGTGCCCGGAAGGCTACACTTCTTGTATTTTTGTTCTTTTAGCCATTTTAATATTTGAACATACTTCATTTAGGCCAAGTATACGTAAAATTGTACACAAATATGTATAATGTAATAATAATAATAATAATGTATTAATTGCTTTGTACTTTAAAACTGCATGTATTAATATGTTTTTCCAACCTGGTTCCAGTTTAAGACAAAGACTAAGATTGTCACATGACTGATGAGAGCTGCCATTATTAAGCATTGAAAGTCTCTATAATCTCTACTGGCACTTTTATCCGTGAGGAATAAATCCACGCAGATAAATATGTTGCGCTTTAAAAATCTAAAAATGAAAAGCTAAGGCTTTTCATTTTAATTATGCGGCTTCCTTGCAGGCATTAAATGAGATTATTTGGCATCCTCGAACCAACTGCCCCTAAGATGTGTTTAAATATAGTTGCTGTTTATTATTAATATAGTTGTTATTTTTCACAGCGATGTGCTTAACGTAATTCAATCAAAACACTAAGCGCTACCGATCGCGGGAACAAGACTTTGTAGGTCTTTTATTACGTGGGGCATCTTAAGAGTTTAAACCAAGGTGGGGTTTATTTTAATTTGTATATCATATATACAAATTAATTCATAATGCGTTTTTTGTTTTCTGTGTCTCTCCATTTTGTAGTTGGTGCTACCGGAGTACTCGATCCATGTACTCTTTTGTATCATGTTCCTGTGTGCCCAGGAATGGCTGACTGTGGGCCTCAACATCCCCCTGCTCTTCTACAACACTTGGAGGTGAATAGGAACAATCTATTGTCTTTTTTTAACGTGTGTGTGTGTTTATTTGATACAAAGTTCATGTAAGATTAGCAAGGACTAAACAAAATGAAAACCATGTATCTGTCCACACATTATCATGTCTGGAACGCACAAAAACACGTCAAATAACTCAGAATTTTCTCCCTTTTTTTAGTCGGTAACCGATATTTTCCTGAAACTTACTTATGCTCTACTGCTCCAGCCGACTGCCTGATGCTAGCTTAGTAAGCCAAATAAGCATGGGTTCATATGGCGTTGGAGTTGTTACTTTTTAGCATAAAAACTCACAAAAATGTTGACTTGTAGTCATACAGTATGGTTTTCTCCCTTTTTTAGTCGGTAACCAATATTTTCCTGAAACTTACCTATGCTCTACTGCTGTTTACTAAATAAATATACTTATTTATGTATAATCTTTGGGAGCTGAGCTGCCTTACAACTAAGCCGACTGCCCGGTGCTAGCTTATTAAGCTAAATGAGCATGGGTTCATATGGTGTTGGAGTTGTTACTTTTTAGTATAAAAACTCACGAAAATGTTGACTTTTGTAGTCATACAGTATGGTTTTCTCCCTTTTTTTAGTCGGTAACCGATATTTTCCTGAAACTTACCTATGCTCTACTGCTGTTTACTAAAGAAATATACTTATACTTTCAAACACGCATGCCAATATGTCAATATATGTCAATATATCGAGGTCTGCAAAAAGAACTGTAAAGTAACATCAAATTAGAAAAATAACAAAACGAAAAAGTATCCGTGAGTTCACTCCATTCATTCTGTTATAGAACCAACATGCCCAGGTATTAAGAGTGAACCCTCTGGTCATCCAGCCATTTTGGCGGAGGGAGAGGAGGAAAACAAACAGGCATGCACATGTCAATGTATCGAGGTCTGCAAAAAGAACTGTAAAGTAACATAAAATTTGAAAAATTAAACAAAAAAATATCTGTTCATTCTGCTATAGAACCAACACACCCAGGTGTTAAGACAGATGCACGAGTGAACCCTCTCGTCATCCAGCCTGTTTGGCAGAGGGAGAGGAGGAAAACAAACACGCAAAATAACAAAACAAAAAAGTTGTATCCGTGAGTTCACTCCGTTCATTCTGCTATAGAACCAACACGCCCAGGAGTTAAGAGTGAACTCTCTGGTCATCCAGCCTGTTTGGCACAGGGAGAGGAAGAAAACAAACACACTTGCACATGTCAATATATCGAGGTCTGCAAAAAGAACTGTAAAGTAACATAAAAATAGAAAAATAACAAAACAAAAAAGTTGTACCCGTGAGTTCACTCCATTCATTCTGCTATAGAACCAACACGCCCAGGTATTAAGAGTGAACCCTCTGGTCATCCAGCCATTTTGGCAGAGGGAGAGGAGGAAAACAAACAGGCATGCACATGTCAATGTATCGAGGTCTGCAAAAAGAACTGTAAAGTAACATAAAATTAGAAAAATTAAACAAAAAAATATCTGTTCATTCTGCTATAGAACCAACGCGCCCAGGTGTTAAGACAGAAGCACGAGTGAACCCTCGGGTCATCCAGCCTGTTTGGCAGAGGGAGAGGAGGAAAACAAACACGCAAAATAACAAAACAAAAAAGTTGTATTCGTGAGTTCACTCCGTTCATTCTGCTATAGAACCAACGCGCCCAGGTGTTAAGACAGAAGCACGAGTGAACCCTCGGGTCATCCAACCTGTTTGGCAGAAGGAGAGGAGGAAAACAAACACGCAAAATAACAAAACCAAAAAGTTGTATCCATGAGTTCACTCCATTCATTCTGCTATAGAACCAACACACCCAGGTGTTAAGAGTGAGCCCTCTGGTCATCCAGCCTGTTTGGCAGAGGGAGAGGTGGAAAACAAAGGTCTGCAAAAAGAACTGTAAAGTAACATAAAATTAGAAAAATAACAAAACAAAAAAATATCCGTTAATTCTGCTATAGAACCAACACGCCCAGGTGTTAAGACAGATGCACGAGTGAACCTTCTGGTCATCCAGCCTGTTTGGCAGAGGGAGAGGAGGAAAACAAACATGCAAAATAACAAAACAAAAAAAGTTGTATCCGTGAGTTCACTCCATTCATTCTGCTATAGAACCAACACGCCTGCAGAGCCCACACCTTCAGTTGACACGAATAGGGCCATTCACATGGCATGCCCTTGCACATGGGGTCAAAAGTAAAATCCAAAGTGCTCCAACAAAGTGTTAAATGAAAGGTGGTGCACGGCTCTTTATTTAACTTCCGTTTGTGCGTTCGTGTAAATGTAAATGCCTGGAATTAATCGCTCCGGATGAATTTAATCAAAGCACATGCTGAAATGAATACAGAGATTAAAATCAAGTATAGGCTATCAGTGTTTCAGATAACTGTATATTACGTTTCTGTAGTCTCCTGCAAGGCATGGCGGAAAAATGGGTCAGCATTAATTTGTCTTTTTCTGTCGTTACAACTGTTTTTCCCATCAGTACGGGATGCCTGATGCTAGCAGCTTGATGGGTTTGAGCTCAGCTGGTTGTTGTTGCAGAGGAAAAGGAGAGAGAAAACACATCAGTACTTCATTAATTGGCGACTGTGCCAAATGCCTGCCAGCTACTGATGCTGCTTCCTATGCAGCTCAGAGATGAGCTGACAAGGAAATGAGGGAAAGAGAGCAAAAAAAAAAAAAAGCCTCTTTTCCACCAAATGTTCAACTTTTTAGTTCTGGGTAATTGTAGTTCCTGGAACTAAACGAAGGTTCATGTGGTGTTTTGCACATTTGTATCGAGGTCCCTGGGAGATTGTATGATACATTAAGCTAAATAGTGATGCTTGGCCTAATGCAGGGGTCTCAAACTCAATTTACTTGGGGGCCACTGGAGCTAGGGTCTGGGCGAGGCTGGGCCGCATCAGGTTTTCCAAAAAAAAACAAAAAAAAAACACATTTATTAAAAACAGAAAAATGAATAAACTTTGCTTTGGTTTCGATTTTCTACATGAAAAGCTCTGATAAAACATTCCACTGTTCTCAAATATCTTAATTTGTATTTTTCTACACAAAATAAGATGAAAGATAAATAAACAAATCAATAATAAAGAAAATCAATCAATCAGTAATAAATAAATATAATAATAATAAAACGACAAATAATTAAAAATTAAAAAAACACATATAGTTGGTGGGGCGGCACGGTGGTCTAGGTGGTTAGCGCACAGACCTCACAGCTAGGAGACCAGGGTTCAATCCCACCCTCGGGCATCTCAGTTTGCATGTTCTCCCCGTGCATGCGTGGGTTTTCGCCGGGTACTCCGGTTTCCTCCCACATTCCAAAAACATGCTAGGTTAATTGGCGACTCCAAATTGTCCATAGGTATGAATGTGAGTGTGAATGGTTGTTTGTCTATGTGTGCCCTGTGATTGGCTGGCGACCAGTCTAGGGTGTACCCCGCCTTACGCCCGAAGACAGCTGGGATAGGCTCCAGCACCCCCCGCGACTCTCGTGAGGAAAAGCGGTAGAAAATGAATGAATGAATATAGTTGGTGGGTAGACAAATGATTTTTTTCAGATTAAAATGAACAAAGCATTATTAGAGCCCTGTAGACATGACAAAACACGACTATAGTCACATTTATACTCTTTTTATTTACAACATATTGTGCAACTGCAGGGTCTTGAGACACATGCTAACTCGCAAACTAGAGAGCTAGCAACCTAAACGGTATAGCCTTCAAGTTATTTCCTTTCAACTTAAATAGCCAAAAACTTACCACTTCCACACGGATAGGGAGGATAACTATTAACAGTTATTTAACCTTTAACATGAACATTAATCAAACGTAATAATTTTTTCTGGGTACATGATACCATACAGCATCCATATCAAACTTGCGCGGGCCGCACTAACATTAAACTTTCATATCAAGGCGGGGGCCTCAAACTAGTGTCCCCGCAGGACGCGTGTTTGAGACCCCTGCTTTAAAGTAATGACGCATGAAATAAGCGACACCTGTCACTTGATAATTAAATGTGTTGTATAAACACACAACTATGGTGCATTCAAGGACTGCTAAACAAAATGCGAAATCCCAACACAACGATCGAGGAGACCAATTCCACCCTCGGCCATCTCTGTTTGCATGCTCTCCGGGTTTTCTCCGGGTACTCCGGTTTCCTCCCACATTCCAAAAACATGCTAGGTTAATTAGCCACTCCAAATTGTCCATAGGTATGAATGTGAGTGTGAATGGTTGTTTGTCTATATGTGCCCTGTGATTGGCTGGCCACCAGTCCAGGGTGTACCCCGCCTCTCTCCTGAAGACATTTTCATCCATGATCAACATTCTTTCCCCGTGTTGTTGTCTTCCCCCCACCCTCTCTACATCCCCCCCCCCATTTAACCTCCATTCCCCAACACCCCCACCGCTATCTCGTGGCGTGGAACGGGTCAACTACCCGTGGTGTGGTCTTTGCCCTCTGCGGTAGGTACTTCCATTCCCCGACGGACACCAAGGAGTTGCTCTACGACCCGGCATCGGTGATGAACGGCGACACGCTCAAGTTCTGCCTGAAGGAGGCCTGGTGCAAGCTGTCCTTCTTTGTCCTTTCCTTCTTCTACTATCTCTACTGGTGAGCGTCCAGCACACATCATGGGAGCCGTACACGTATCATAGACTAACACGAAAAACCAAATCTAGACCTAGCATCCACGGGACACATGAAGGTCAAGGTCAGATGAAGTGCAACTCTCTGAATAAAGTAACCATTTCTCTAGCAGTCACATGCAAGCTCAGGTCTGCTACACTAGTTAGCGTTTTACTTTTAGCCTCGGTGGTTTGCTAATGCATGTGATGTTGAGAGAATTTGATTCTTTACTTCATTGACAAGCACTTGGAGAACCGACATGATGACAAGTCCTTTCACGCATGTTTTAAATGAAATGTGTTGATGTCATGTGACTATTTGCTGTGCTTGTCTGTTCGTGTCTGATAATAATCACTACGGATCTTGTTCCATGTGTCATGTGGGGGCCGCAGTGTGTGGAACCTGGAAATATCCCTCTAATAGGTCTTATCAGTGGGAACACTCACAAGGTACCATCCTTATATTTTTAACCGTATATATATATATATATATATATATATATATATATATATATATATATATATATATATATATATATATATATATATATATATATATATATATATATATATATATATATATATATATATATATATATATATATATATATATATATATATATATATATATATATATATATATATATATATATATATATATATATATATATATATATATATATATATATATATATATATATATATATATATATATATATATATATATATATATATATATATATATATATATATATATATATATATATATATATATATATATATATATATATATATATATATATATATTTGACTTCGATTTACGTTTATTCACAGCACGGTAGTACTAGTAGCGCACTCGTTTTACAAGTGTTTTTCCGTTGCCAATAAACACCGCTAATGCACTAACGCTAGCCGCAATGTTAGGTAAACCTGCACCAAAAAAAAATTATGAATCCTTCAGTTCAGCGATTCCCAACTGCTGTTCTTAGCAATTTACTACTATTTTACTGCATTAAATTATAACTTTCATATGGTTTAAATTGTAACTTTGAAAAAAAAATAATATTTTTTTAAATTATTATTTTATTAAATTATTATTATGACATTAAATGTAACTTTTTAAATTATAAATTATTATTAACTGATTATTAGATTATTATTAACTTATTATTAGATTATTATTCGATTATTATTAGATTATTATTACATTATTATTAAATTATTATTATTTATTATTAATTACAATTAATTATTATTACTTATTACTTTATTAAATTACTATTATAAAATTAAATAACTTTTTTAAATTATAAATTATTATTAAATTATTATTGAATTATTGTTATGTATTTATTATTATTATTTGTTGTTATTTATTATTATTCGTTATTATGTATTAATAATTATTTTTTGTTATTATTTATTTATTATAATTTATTATTATTCATTATTATTTATTAATATTTTTTTATTATTATTAACTTATTAATTATTATTACTACTTATTAATTAAATTATGAAATTATAAATTACTTTAACTTGTTAGATCACAGCTTTTTTCTTTCACAATTTTTTGACATTATGGTTGTAAAATTGCCTATGAATTTATTTTTCGGAATGTGCCACAAACCACATTTTAGACATCACTGCTTTAAAGGGGAACTGCACTTTTGGGGAATTTTACCCATCATTCCCAAGAAACATTCCCAGAACACATATTTCTTTCTCACTTTCTCACTATTTTCTCATACTGTATATGCTGCGACTCAGTCAAGTTTGGGAAACACTGCTTGACATTGTCCCGCCTCTAATTAACCAATGGGATGCGCTCGTCATTATGACAATAATTGTGCAGGTGCACCTAATGTTGCGGCCGGTAAATCTATTTATACTTTGTGTATAAGTATGGCTTCTAGCTGTAAAGTTGTCATGTGGTTTTTTTTTCACATTTATTTTGATTTACTTCTTTCCACTACATTTTGTCTCAAAGTAGTCCTCGAAAAATAATGTGATATTTAATATGGAGTTGTTGAAGTGTGTGATAATGCTGTGCTTTAATATTTGCATATGGTTTGTCAACATGATGCAACATATTGTAGTGGGATATGACACATAGACATGCAACACCATTAACGACAAGTGTGGTAACGATGACGTTGGAAGGACATTTTCAAGAGTTGAATCCCTTACGATGGTGGTCTCAAACACGCGGCCCGCGGGCCAAATGTGGCTCGCAGGACACTAGTTTGAGGCCCCCGCCTTGATATGAAAGTTTAATGTTAGTGCGGCCCGCGCAAGTTTGATATGGATGCTGTATGGTATCATGTACCCAGAAAAAATTATTACGTTTGATTAATGTTCATGTTAAAGGTTAAATAACTGTTAATAGTTATCCTCCCTATCCGTGTGGAAGTGGTAAGTTTTTGGCTATTTAAGTTTAAAGGAAATAACTTGAAAGCTACCGTTTAGGTCGCTAGCTCTCTAGTTTGCGAGTTAGCATGTGTCTCAAGACCCTGCAGTTGCGCAATATGTTGTAAATAAAAAGAGTATAAATGTGACTACAGTCGTGTTTTGTCATGTCTACAGGGCTCTAATAATGCTTTGTTCATTTTAATCTGAAAAAAATAATTTGTCTACCCACCAACTATATATATACCATATAGCATCCATATCAAACTAGCGCGGATAGGCTCCAGCACCCCCCCGCGACCCTCATGAGGAAAAGCGGTTGGTAACGTTGGCTGTACGTTATGGACCAAAAGCCGATTATTTTGTAGGCACATGTCAGGTAAACACAAACATAAACCAGGCTTTCAGGGCAACCGATTGTCCCCCATATCACAAGATCAGATATCCCTGCAGCGTATTTGTCAGGGAATTGGTATTATTGAGGTCGTGGGCTGAACCCCAAAATCCAGACACCTTAGTCTGAGCAAAAACAAGAATTTACTGATACTAGCAAACGAAGCAGTGGGTTGAGGCAGGGGAGAAAGGAAATCAAGATTTGATAACAATCTGGTGATGTTTCCACCTACGGGCTAACCCTGAAGGAGTTATACATCAGGATGCTGCAATCCGGGGGATCAAACGTAGGGAAGGGATGGAGGGGTCCTGAGAATATTATTCTGGGAATCTCAATTTTGGGTTCAATTCTTGTGTAGAAGTAACTTCACATTAACTTTAGTTGGGATGTCGGTCGATTAGGGAAATTTCTGGTTGAGAATCAGCATCTCCGTCGTTCAGTTTCTTTGGTCAAATGTGAACACTGTCCACTAAACCTTGGACCGGACCAAAGAAGTGGACTGAGACCACCAGAGATGGGTTTTGGTGAGTGTACAAGTGAACACCAAAACACCAGATACTGTATGAGGTCAGCAAATGCCACCAAAACCAGGTGATTGCTAGCAAAACCCCAACTAAGGTACTACTTTATGCATATGTTTGACTGAGCATTGGACAAAAAATACAGATATGAAGGCTAATCGCAGTACCAGAGTATGTACCAGAATATCGGAGTGAAGTTGTGCGTTCTTTACTTGAATCGGTATTGGCCGATACGGGCATTGTTTGGTCCGGACAAAAACTACAGGTATGAAGGCTAATCGCAGTACACATCAAGTATTTTCTGAAAATTTTGATATGTACCAGAGTATCGGAGTGAAGTTTTTAACATGTGTTTTGCCTTTGAGTACTTTTCATTCGTTATTTCCGCTACAAACCGTGTTCAAATTGAAACAAAACAGCATAGCTTAAAGTTTTGTAGACACACTATTGGCAAAACGGAGACAAATGATCGAATAGTTGATGTTGTTACTACCAAATTGGAGTATAGTGATACTTTCTCATGGTACTGAATAAGGATCGACCGATATATCGGCCGACCGATATTTGCGTTCTTTACTTGAATCGGTATCAGCCGATACGGGCATTGTTTGGTCCGGACAAAAACTACAGATATGAAGGCTAATCACAGTACACATCAAGTATTTTCTGAAAATTTTGATATGTACCAGAGTATCGGAGTGAAGTTTTTAACATGTGTTTTTGCCTTTGAGTACTTTTCATTCGTTATTTCCGCTACAAACCGTGTTCAAATTGAAACAAAACAGCATAGCTTAAAGTTTTGTAGACACAAAAACTACAGATATGAAGGCTAATCGCAGTACATATCAAGTATTTCCTGAAAATGTTGATATGTACCAGAGTATTGGAGTCATGTTTTTAACATGTGTTTTGCCTTTGAGTACTTTTCATTTGTTATTTCCGCTACAAACCGTGTTCAAATTGAAACAAAACAGCATAGCTTAAAGTTTTGTACACACACTATTGGCAAATGGAGACAAATGATCGAATGGTTGATGTTGTGTACTATCAAAGTGGAGTATAGTAATATTTTCTCATGGTACTGAATAAGGATCGACCGATAAATCGGCCGGACGATATTTGCGTTCTTTACTTGAATACGCGCGTGGGTTCGCCTATGTATTTTCAGTCAGTATTTCCCGAAAATCTTGACATGTACCAGAGTATCGGAGTGAAGTTTTTAACATGTGTTTTGCCTCTGAGTACTTTTCATTCGTTATTTCCGCTACAAACCGTGTTCAAATTGAAACAAAACAGCATAGTAATAGTAATATTTTCTCATGGTACTGAATAAGGATTGACCGATAAATCGGCCGGCCGATATACGCGTGTGGGTTCGCCAATGTATTTTCAGTTATACATCGTTGTTATTTTTTCATTTTAAATGAGGCAGCAAAAACAGTATCGGTCACAAATATCGGCCCAAGCAAAATCGGCAAAAATCGGGTGATGGAAAAAAATCGGCATCGGCTCGAAAAAAAATTGGTCGATCCCTAATACTGAATGAGAAAAATGTCAACCCTAACCCCCCCCCAACCATTACATTTTTTCGACTCACTCACTTCGTTTTTTTTTTTTTTTCTTCTTGTGTTTCAGTATGATCTACTCCCTGGTTACCTCGTAACAACTGACTTCTGGAGAGACCTCTGGATACACAAACTGCCATATTTACTACAGTTCTTTTTTGTACGAGAGACAAAACAATGATTTGTTCTTTTGGGGACATACTTCCTGCTCGACGACATACTGACGACATACTATATATATATATATATATATATGAACTCAATCTGTCATTTACAGTTTGATTGGTCGTCGTGAGTCCATCACTGCCTGGAAAACATTTATGACATGAACACACACACACACACACACATTGTTCTGGAGTGGTACAGTCACTTAAACGTACCGGTAGCAGCGATGGTAGCACCCCCCCAGGTTGAAGAGCACAGTAACGTTTGCACAGTTTGTCTCAGGCACAGCAGGGGTGAAGAACCCGAGTACTGCCCCCCCGGCACAGCATAGCTCCGCTTCGGAGCCTCACCCGTCGTAGCAACAGTGAGTCAGAAACGGGTGGGATGGGTGGATGAGTTGGAGCGCACTGCTAAAAGAAAAAAAAAATGAAAAAAAAAACAGAATTTTAATGTACTCTTTGACATTTGAACTCAAAACACTGAGTTTGTGTATAGCAGCAAATGCCTTCTTATTGTTGTTTTCGGTGTTGTTCCACCATGAGAATCATTTCGAAAAGACACAATTACACACATATTGTTTGCACAAACGTTGTAGTTCATCTTTCACAATGTCAACGGCTGTGTTTTCTCGAGATCTTGTATGATAATCCAGCCACACAGGTGAAGGTCTTCCAGTGTGTACTATGTACTTAAAACAGGGAAGCACATGTTGTATCTTTTCCAGCTCTGGTGAAGCAAGGGACCAAATTGCCTTCTTCTTCTTCTTTGGTAAGGATTTCTTCCAATGTAACGACGAAGAAGAACGAATGAAGCACAAAGAGACATTGTCGACTACAATCAGTGAGTCTTTTCTTCATCCAGTAAATGTAACAGTGATTATAGGCGTCACCTTCACGGACACGTTACACTGTTACACTGTACAGAACCAATGCTTGCTACAATACGTCAAAGTGAGATATTACAATAACAAGGCAAGTGTACTAGTAATTACTGCATTTGGGATATATACACTCCTAAACACAATCTCAAGACCTAGGAAAACATTTCATTAATGTTCATGTTAAAGGTTAAATAACTGTTAATAGTTATCCTCCCTATCCGTGTGGAAGTGGTAAGTTTTTGGCGATTTAAGTTGAAAGGAAATAACTTGAAGGCTACCGTTTAGGTCGCTAGCTCTCTAGTTTGCGAGTTAGCATGTGTCTCAAGACCCTGCAGTTGCGCAATATGTTGTAAATAAAAAGAGTATAAATGTGACTATAGTCGTGTTTTGTCATGTCTACAGGGCTCTAATAATACTTTGTTCATTTTAATCTGAAAAAAATAATTTGTCTACCCACCAACTATATGTGGTTTCTTAATTTTTAATTATTTGCCGTTTTATTATTATTATTATATTTATTTATTACTGATTGATTTTCTTTATTCTTGATTTGTTTATTTATTTTTCATCTTATTTTGTGCAGAAAAATAAAAAGTAAGATATTTGAGAACAGTGGAATGTTTTATCAGAGCTTTTGTAGAAAATCGGAACCAAAGCACTGAAAAAGTTTGTATATTTTTCCGTTTTTAATAAATGCGTTTTGTTTTGTTTTTTGAAAAGGCCCAGCCTTGCCCAGACCCTAGCTCCAGTGGCCCCCAGGTAAATTGAGTTTGAGACCCCTGGTATACAGTATAAATACAGTTCGATGTCGATGAAATGACACACCTATAGTCACCTTTACATTCCTATTATGCATTGCTTACATGTTAAGGTAATATAATGTCAGGTAATGTCATGCCGTTTTGACTAATAAACCATAGTCTACTACGAAATAATTTCTGGAAAACGCGATATTCCCAGGGACAATTTTAGATCCAGTCTTAAGTTTATGTTCAGGAGTGTATGTCTTTGTCTCACAGGTACCTAAACACGACAAATTTATCCTTTACGTGTTGTAGCACTGTCCTAGTTTTACCCACATACCCATTCCCACCACCATCCTGACGGAGGAGATACAGTATGAAGCCCTGCATTTTCTACCCTTACTGTGTATGTGAATTTAGATATTGTTCATGAAATAAACTATTTTAAAGTCAATAGTATGTTTTGTGTTCATTATATTAGCAAAAAAAAAGGTCAGTAAGGATAATTCATAATGCCGCCTACAGAGAACATACTAACTCCTTATTTCTAAAATCAGAATTACTTAAACTTGCTGATATAGTTCATCTTCTTTATGCTAAAATAATACATAAGGCTAAAAATAAGCAATTAGCTAAAAATGTCATCCAATACTTCTCTACAAGAGAGGAGAAATATGATCTCAGGGAAGAAGTACATTTGAAACACTTCTATGCTAGGACTACGTTATGCTAGCCATAGCATTTCAGTATGTGGAATCAAACTATGGAATGGATTGAGTAAGGAAATCAAACAATGCACAACGATGAGCCAATTCAATTCATGTGAGTGTGAATGGTTGTTTGTCTATATGTGCCCTGTGATTGGCTGGCCACCAGTCCAGGTTGTACCCCGCCTCTCGACAAAAGACAGCTGGGATAGGCTCCAGCACCCCCCGCGACCCTCATGAGGATAAGCATTAGAAAATGAATGAATGTTTTACAGTTAACTTTTTTGTTACTTTACTTTATTTGCCTTTTATTTAACCTACAAATGTGATTATTTTTGACTGACCCTGTATAACAAATACATAACTAAGATGCACATTCTGCTTAAACAGATGATACATGAGAATAAAATACACTTTCTACGGCTCAACAAGATAGGATTATTATAGGAGAATCCCTAGTCTCGACGACTTGTTTTCGAGGAGAAAACATATTAAAACCTGAAATGGACCTTTGACTTTTATGCGCCCTAAGTTTCAGTAGACTTCCTGACATTACTTTAAAAAAAAAACTCCCCTGCGTTAACACAGTTGGAAGACATCTAAATTTGCCGAGCAGGTGAGTAAGTGTGTGTCCAGGCCGTGGTAGACACAAGGTGACAGATTGGTGACAGCCTGTCTTCCCTGTATGCTCTCTATAACCATTCCATGCATGTCTTCATAATTATACCAGACAGACACTGCTTACCTTCTGACCTCTCATCACATGCATACGTGTGTGTGTGTGTGTGTGTGTGTGTGTGTGTGTGCGTGCGTGCATTTAAATCAGTCCTCTCTTTCCCTTCTCTTCTTGCCAGCATGCAGCCTTCGTCTTAAAGCTGCGGAATGACACTGAGCTCTTGTCCTGCAGCTCCGGAAAACACTACGCTCAGGTCATTTATGTAGAACTTGTCTGTCTCCGCAGCATACGAGCCAACTGTAATCCCCCCCCCCTCCCTCCTCGGTATGGAAGTGATATTTAGGGAGAAAAAAAAAACGTGAATGTTTTTCCGGAGAATAAATTATCAATGATGAATCAAGTTGTTTGTCCCCCTGGCATTAGTTGGCATAAGCATGTCAATCTTGTCACAGAGGGCATGAAATGAAATGCCCGACACACTGTGACCTGATTTGTGCCTGTCAGATACATTTCAGCACCTGATACGAATCATGTACATATTTTTCAACATGTCAGTCAAAGTGACAAGCATGTTTTTTTCAGAAAACACAAAAAACGGAGCCACATCTGAGAGAGGCGGGGTACACCCTGGAATGGTGGTCAGCCAATCACAGGGCACATATAGACAAACAACCATTCACACTCACATTCATACCTATGGACAATTTGGAGTTAGCCAATTAACCTAGCATGTTTTTTGGAATGTGGGAGGAAACCGGAGTACCTGGAGAAAACCCACACATGCACGGGGATGGCAGGTGGTGGAATTGAACTCGGGTCTCCTAGCTGTGAGGCCTGCGTGCTAACCACTCGGTCACCGTGCAGCCAGTTCATTATTCATTCATTTTCTAACGCTTATCCTCATGGGGGTCGCGGGGGTGCTGGAGAAAACCCACGCATGCACGGGGAGAACATGGCAGATTAAAATGAACAAAGCATTATTAGAGCCCTGTAGACATGACAAAACACGACTATAGTCACATTTATACTCTTTTTATTTACAACATATTGCGCAACTGCAGAGTCTTGAGACACATGCTAACTCGCAAACTAGAGAGCTAGCGACCTAAACGGTAGCCTTCAAGTTATTTCCTTTAAACTTAAATAGCCAAAAACCATTACCACTTCCACACAGATAGGGAGGATAACTATTAACAGTTATTTAACCTTTAACATGAACATTAATCAAACGTAATTATTTTTTCTGGGTACATGATACCATACAGCATCCATATCAAACTTGCGCGGGCCGCAACTAACATTAAACTTTCATATCAAGGCGGGGGCCTCAAACTAGTGTCCTGGGCCGTGTGTTTGGGACCCCTGTTGTAACGTGATACCCGCTTCAGCTAACTTTTACCTTCCTTGAAGATATTGGCAACTTTCTTTAGCTAACCGAGGTTCCACTGTATTACAAAAATATTAGAGTGGAATTCCGTTCCGGTAAAACGCTGGTAGTGTCGCCCCCACACAATCTCGACACCATCTTGAGCTCCGTGCTTGAGCTAACGGCATTCTTCCAGGATAGTAGGCGAGTAACAGTATGATTTAGCAACATGTGTGTGTCTCGGAGAATGTGCGGGGGCTTCCTTAATAGAACAATGTTGAAGGTCATCCCGGCGTTAAGAAGAGGAGCATATCTTGGCTAATTAGCACTCCCACAGAGAGCCAACCCAGCATCTGTGACCATCTATGCTATCTGATTACTGGTACTGGAGCTTTTTACAATTGAAATTTTTACAATTCTTACAATTGAAGTCACACGTGAAGACATACAGTGAAGGCCAAACATATTAGCATGCCAAAGTGGCTAATGTTAGCCAGAATGTAGCCACAATTAGCCTATATATAATAAATAAAAATTACAAAAAATATATACAATTTTAATTGTATTATTGTAATTATAAATAAATAAATAATAAATAAATAAATAAAAACAACTACATATATATATATATATATATATATATATATATATATATATATATATATATATATATATATATATATATATATATATATATATATAAATATATACAATATATAACTATATAACTCATTCAATCCCAGACATTTTTCAACACTGTGAACTATTTAGGAATAAAGTCAAAATATTATAGAAAAGAAATTTAGATTATTAAGATTAATTAAGAATAAAAAATATTTGAAAAATTAAGTGTGTTTATATTATACTGGTCTACAAGCAAAATGATTCCATAACAAAAATAATATTTTTTTCTTGGTTTAGGTTACTAATGAAGAAATAGTAAGTCTGAAGCTATTTTTTCGAAGATACATTATTGAGTCAAAATAGGTCTACATGGTGACATGGATTGTGGCTTCTGTTGCGCAGTCCAGTGGGCCCTTTGCATTTAAAGCCTTTGAGAGGAGTTAATTTTATTGGTTCATATGTTTTTCACTCACAAAAATTGAAAAGTGTCGTTAGCGCTCAGACCTCACAGCTAGGAGACCAGGGTTCGATTCCACCCTCGGCCATCTCTGTGTGGAGTTTGCATGTTCTCCCCGCCGTGCATGCGTGGGTTTTCTCCGGGTACTCCGGTTCCCTCCCACATTCCAAAAACATGCTAGGTTAATTGACCACTCCAAATTGTCCATAGGTATGAATGTGAGTGTGAATGGTTGTTTGTCTATATGTGCCCTGTGATTGGCCGGCCACCAGTCCAGGGTGTACAGTCCAGATTTAGCCACTTTTATCTGAGAAAAAAAATTGTTGAGCAGTGTTACCTGCCGCTTGCAACCACGTCGTGTTTAAAAAGCTAATAAAAACCTACAGATTGTAGAGATTGCCCACTGATCCACCGTGCAGCCAGTGCTTGAAGATATGCTCTCATCCCCTCTGACCTGACTCTGTCACAGCACATGTTCTCATCTTTGTGCTGCATGTCACCTTTTACGCCTACAGGAAAGCACAAATGCGCTTGTACCTTACAGCCCCATCGTGCTGTAATATTTTATACATAAAGGCTGGCTACTGTACAGCAGACATGTAGTACTGTTAAATAACCACATGTGTTTTTTGTTACTAGACCTTGAATATCAGGAATTCTCCAAGCGCAACACGTATGTAAAGTCAAGGTTATTTTGTGATGTCAATTTATTTATAAGCTGAAGCTTGACTGAAATGCTGTGGAAATTTGCTAAAAAGGTATAATGAAAGTAAATTAGTTCAAATCAGGAATTGAACCAACCATCCGTGGGTCTGGGTCTAAGCAGCTGTGCTTTACTAATTTGCCACAATTGGGGTAGAAAACCTTTGTACTGTTAAATAACCAGATATGTTTTTTTGTTACTAGACCTTGAATAACAGGAATTCTCCAAGCGAAACATGTATGTAAAGTCAAGGTTATTTTGTGATATAAATTTATTTTATGAACTAGTTGATGTAATGTCAGCAGACATTGCGTTTGAATCCTGAAAAGCTGGCGGGAAACTGAAATGCATTGAATAGGTACAAAAATCTAAATTTTAGAATGAACACAGGAGCCGTTCGGAAGCTGAAGCTTGACTGAAATGCTGTGGAAATTTGCTAAAAGGTAGTCAATTAATTTCTTGTGTCCTATCTTTGTTAATAAGTTGATCATTAAAATTCAAATAAAATCTGAATTATGAGATTTTGAGATGAGTTTGTTGAGGGGTTTTACAGCCTTAAAATATTTAAAAAATAATTTTTAAAAAATTATTTTGGGAACCTATCCTCGGCGATAAACAAGAGCATTCACAACCCAGCAAATTTCTGGATTTCTGATAAATTTATTTTATTTTTCATACAGTCGCAATTCAGTATTCACAACACGGGAAAATTCAGAAATTTTCCAGAGGAATGAGCTATGTGTCAGGAATATTTTTACGAGCGTCTCAATCACTCAAATAATTTAACACGGAAGATACAAAAAAAGCTACAGCCTAACTGCGCTAGGATAAGCCACAATTAGACAAATGAAATATGCGCGAGTCAGTTAATTTCTTGTGTCCTATTTTGTAAGTTCAATCATTAAAATTCAAATAAAATAAGAATTTTGAAATTTTGAGATTAGTTTGTTGAGGGGTTTTACAGCCTTAAAAATATTTAAAAAATAATTTTAAACAATATTTTGGGAACCTATCCCCGGCGATAAACGAGAGCGGTAACAACCCAGCAAATTTCTGGATTTCTGATAAATTTATTTTATTTTTCATACAGTCGTAATTCAGTATTCACAACACGGGAAAATTCAGAAATTTTCCAGAGGAATGAGCTGTGTGTCAGGAACGTTTTTACGAGCACGGAAGATAAGTCCTGCGAAAAGACTCTACTGTAGCAGGCGAAGTGTTTCATTGCATTGCAAACTATGTTACATTCATTAACTCGCTTAAAAACAGACATCGATCCTCCCCCTCAGTATTTTTCCGACCCACTCGGACGGCATCCTTCTCTCGTTTCTATCGCCATTTCCTCTCATCTGCTTCAAACACGGGGAAGACGCTAACAAAGGCTCCTGTGGGAGCTTCACATCAATTTCTCTGCCCTTTCGGTTATTGAGTGGTGTTTTTTGTGTTGGGGTAATATATCACATTCAGCGACCTCCATTCTCCTGCTGGACCCGACGTTTTACAGGAAGCTATCAACACTAACCAGGCCTCTGCCGTCTCTCACGTTCTCTCCTTGATCAGTCGACAGCGCCGAAGCATTGTTGCTTGGGATTTACTCTTTCATAATTGGATAGATGCTTTGAGGTCTAAAGGAGGAACGATAGTATCTCCGGGGATCCATACAGTATCTACTGTAGCACCCGACGCCTCGTCTAGTTCCACAGAGACTTTTAACGTGCCGTAAAGCCAGCAGCAAGCAGCAAGATCATGTGATTTAGTGTATAAAAATGCACTCAATGCAACCGGCCATTTGCTTGTGAATGTGAAAATAGCCTTAAATGTTCAGTTTTCCCTTTCATTCGTCATTTATATGTACTTAGAATTGTTCTATCAGCAAGTTGAAGTATTTGTGATTTGAGAAATAAAGAGTTAGTATGTTCTCTGTAGGCGGCATTATGAATTATCCTTACTGGCCTTTTTTGCAGTACATTTAGCGAGTGAAGATTGCTTTTATAGTTATTAGCCCATATTTCCACACAATAAGTAAGATGTGGTAGAACCAGAGAGCAATAAAGAGTGTGGAGTGATTTCTGATTGAGAATAAATTTTGCTTTATTCAATATTGAAATATTTCTGGCCACCTTATGTTGTATATTTGTAATATGAGGTTTCCAAGCTCATATTTTCATCTATTGTGATCCCCAGAAATGTATTTTCCTTCACCCTTTCAATGTCTACACCGTCTATTTGTATTTGCTGGTACGTGTCCTTTCTGCTGTTAGCAAACAGCATGATTTTAGTTTTATTTAGGATCATTTTTCTTTCAAAAGAAAATATATATCTATATAAAACATGTCCCCAGTTTAATTAATTAGTTTAAGATTGAATTTGATCTTTTCCTGTTAAAATTCATCCCGGGTGCATTCTTTCAAGAAAATATTAGTTCCCAACTAAAAACATTTTTTTTAAAAAGCTACATTTCAAGCATAATTTTCTCTCATTAAAAAAAAGTTTGTTTTTTTCTCTGTTCTTTAGTAGTCAGAAGTAGAACATACGTATGTTTCGGGAAAATATCAGTTCCCAAATATTTTTTTTTTTTTTGTGGGAAAAGCTACATTTCAAGCATCATTTTTTTTCATCAGCTGGGATAGGCTCCATCACGCCCGCCACCCTTGTGAGGATAAGCGGTAGAAAATGAACGGGTTCACGATGGCAACAGCTATGATATGTACATTTCTGCTTAATAATGCAAAAATGCTGCATGCACAGCGAGAAGAATTAAAATAATACGACTTCTGTTCTGTTTTATTCGACCTTCCCTGTGGGTTCCTGTTCATTCATGCATGAGTTTGTGTGTGTATTCATTCAGCTAATATCTGATTACATATGCAGAGCTCATGCAGTTTGCCCCTGAAGGTATACACTCGAAAACAAACACAAATAATGTAGAAAAAGAACATATTGTACTAAGTATTGACATGTAAACATTATATTTTTGGCCAATATCATGTCATTATTATGACATCAATCATTTTTGTGTTGCTCTTTATGTTTTTGCAGAAAAATGCAATCCTTCTTAAACATATTTAAAGTATAAAATGTGCAGTTAATCACCACAAAATGTATTTTAAATAAAATTATAAAATGTAAAAATATAAATAATTAAAATAAAATTGACTTTAAAATGTAAATAAATGTAATAAATTTAAATAAAAATTTAATTTAATTTAAATAAAATTAAATAAAAATAATTAGTTTATTTTATTTATTTATTTATTTTAAATGTGTGATTTTAAACAATACTACCCTTTGCTGGCGTATATGTGTTCCAATATGACACCCCATGACGCCCCTTTAGCTGCTTTCACCTTTCACTTTCACTGCCATTGTGGAGGATGTGAGCGCCTCTGTGTGTGTGTATGTGTGTGTGTGTGTGTGTGTGTCAGTGTGTTTTTTGTCTGCTTTCTCTGCAGGATCTCCATTTTGCTCCCAGTGTGTACGTCCGGTGTTGGAGGAAGACCTTCAGATGAGCTTTAAACCAGCGCCACATGGTTCCACTGGATAAATATTAACAACCCCAGCATGAGAAACACACACACACACATCTAGGTAAGGGAGTGGGGGGGGGGGGGTTGGATCCAATCCAAATATTGATAGTATTGATACTAAGAGTTGTATTAGTACTCATTATGTCATTGGATGCTCATATCACCTCGTACGTATGTGACAAAAAATAAATAAAAATACAAAAAATGCCAAAAAAAATCCTATTAAAAAAAACTAAAATAAAATTAAATAAAAACAAACAAAAAACCTTAAATTATATTAGGAAAGCAGGAAGTGAACAAATGTAACAGTTGATGTTTGCTAAATACAAGGATGAAGAGTTTTGAACCAGTCATGATGTGTAATAATAATGATGTGAAATAAACTAAAATAAACTAAAGTAAAATTAAATAAAATTAATAAAATTAATAAAATTAAATTAAATTAAAAACAAACAAAAAACTTAAATTATATTAGGAAAGCAGGAAGTGAACAAATGTAACAGTTGATGTTTGCTAAATACAAGGATTAAGAGTCTTGAACCAGTCATGATGTGTAATAATAATGATGTGAAATAAACTAAACTAAAATAAACTAAAATTAAATTAAATAAAATTAATGAAATTAAATAAAATTAAAAACAAACAAAAAACCTTAAATTATATTAGGAAAGTAGGAAGTGAACAAATGTAACAGTTGATGTTTGCTAAATACAAGCATGAAGAGTCTTGAACCAGTCATGATGTGCTATATATATCACTATATTGACACTTACTATGGTACCCATTATGGCATTGGATGCTCATATCACTTCCTACTTCGGTACGAGACAAAAATAAAAACAAAACAAAATAAACTAAACTATATTAGGAAAGCAGGAAGTGAACAAATGTAACAGTTACTGATTGTAAAAGTACCAGATGGAGGGGTAGGATTTAATAAGCTTTGCTTCTTCCTACTCCTTTTTGGACATGTGGAACTGGGAACTGATTATGGGATGCATTCAATTAAAATCTGATGCATGTTCAAATGAAATAAAACCAATGCATCCCACGAGTCGAAATATTTGCCCACCCCTGATATAGGCTACTGTTGTTTATATGTGATGACAATTGTTTTAGTGCCCATTGTTGATTATTGTTGTTTAGTACATACGGCCTCCTGGAAATAGCCACTGACTCCATGCTGAGTCTGACACATTGTGCCTCACTACTCCTACTAAGTCCTTATTAGCACATGAACAATCTGCCTGCACCTGAAATAGAAACCATCCAAACACTTCAATTCAGTTTCAGCTTGGAGCGGGTTTAAGGTAGTCATTTACAAGTGCAGTTTATTGTTTGTGTTGACTTAAACGATCCCTTAAAACTTGGCGGGTATGCAGTTATTCTTTCTTTGGTGAATTCCTTATATTTGTGCAAATAATCGTACCTTCAGTTGTGGCCCTTATCTTTGTAACGTTGGTGCAGCTTAGCCAGGCAGAAGGTCTCTAACATGGATGATCATCCCCTTCACTGGTCAGGAAAACGCTATGTATATACATATATATATATATATATATATATATATATATATATATATATATATATATATATATATATATATATATATATATATATATATATATATATATATATAAATGTGTGTGTCCTCATCATGCTTACTTCAAGGTCATGCTCCTCATGAATGGGCGTCTCACTCCAACTGAAAAGGTATATCGTGAACAATGCTCAATTTATAGCCCGAATAAATGCAATTAATGCTTGAGGGTTGGAAAAAAAAAATGGGTGCGGGAGGGCATCATTCATCCTTAACGAGCAGCAAGGTTAGAAATGTCATTAAGGCTGGAAAAAGATGCCATTTTGAAGTCATTCATAAGCAGGGGACATAGATCCATTTGGTACTGGTTCTGTGACCTGTCTTGTATCGTTTTGTTGTTGTTTATTCGTTAACAGGGGATCAAACTCACAACCTGACTCTAATACTAATACAATATTGTTATTGTTTTTCCTCATATTATTGTTCATTCATTCATTCATTCATTTTCTACCGCTTATCCTCACGAGGGTCGCAGGGGGATGCTGGAGCCTATCCCAGCTGTCTTCAGGCGAGAGGCAGGGTACACCCTGGACTGGTGGCCAGCCAATCACAGGGCACATATAGACAAACAACCATTCACACTCACATTCATACCTATGGACAATTTGGAGTGGCTAATTAACCTAGCATGTTTTTGGAATGTGGGAGGGAACCGGAGTACCCGGAGAAAACCCACGCATGCACGGGGAGAACATGCAAACTCCACACAGAGATGGCCGAGGGTGGGATCGAACTCGGGTCTCCTTGCTGTGTGGCCTGCACACTAACCACTCATCCGCCGTGCAGCCTACTTAGTTACATTCATTAATTCATTTTCTACCGCTTATCCTCACGAGGGTCGTGGGGGTGATGGAGCCTATCCCAGCTGATGAAAAAAAATTATGCTTGAAGTGTAGCTCTTCCCACAAAAAAAAAAATTTAGTTGGGAACTGATATTTTCCTGAAACATACGTATGTTCTACTTCTGACTACTAAAGAACAGAGAAAGGCAGAAACAGGTACTCCGGTTTCCTCCCACATTCCAAAAACATGCTAGGTTAATTAGCGACTCCAAATTGTCCATAGGTATGAATGTGAGTGTGAATGGTTGTTTGTCTATATGTGCCCTGTGATTGGCTGGCCACCAGTCCAGGATGTACCCCGCCTCTCGCCCCGAAGACAGCTGGGCTAGGCTCCAGCACCTCCGCAAACCTTGTGAGGATAAGCGGTAGAAAATGAATGAATGAATGAACAGAAGGTGCTGAATACCGAAATCGGATGCAGCTGTGTTTATAGTCTTAATGATACCACAGTAGGAGTGTATCCAATCACAATTAAATCACTCATGCAGCTGGGGACTGTTTACATTTTAAATATGATAATATGTTTGTAGTGTTTTCAACAGGGATGTTAGTGACACCAAGCTAAAACCACAAACGAAGACCCTGGAGTTCCACTGAAATGTTTAATTGTCTTCCTGTTTAATATGTCTGTGTGTGTGTGAAAACTGCAACAGAAAAGGTGAATCTCACCATCTTGAGCGGCTGCTATACAATCAAATGTCCCTAGTCTAATCAATCACACTAACTAATATCCAAATATATCAAAAATAAACCACAATACAGTCAAACTCACGGCATTCCTGCGTGAAAACTCAACGTGGGTGGCATCCACCACGTTCTCGTGCAGTCTCCATTAGCCATTCCCTCCCCGGCGGGATCCGGAAGTGAACCGGAAGTACATCTCCGGAAACCGGAAGTGAACCCCAGCGATAACATTTTTTAATACAAATTTGTATAAATCATGAATTACTTATTTAAACAACTTTTTGTCACTTCTAGCAAAATGCACACCCTTAGCATCGCTTATTCAAACCCATTAACGTATTAATTCGGAAAATTGCCTTAAAGTCAGCACAGTGTTATATTAGCATTCTTAGTATTAGATTATTTTAAACAAGCTGAGTACACATAACAGGGGGATTATTCTTAAGGAATTAGGTCTACTTAGTGAGCAGCTACTTTTGTCGAGTGGGAATGGGGAGAGAAATGTGACATTTTCTACTGGGTTACACCCTGGACCGGTGGCCAGCCAATCACAGAGCACATATAGACAAACAACCATTCACACTCACATTCATACCTATGGACAATTTGGAGTGGCCAATTAACCTAACATGTTTTTGGAATGTGGGAGGAAACCCGGCATGCAAGGGGAAAACATGCAAACTCCACACAGAGATAGCCGAGAGTGGAATTGAACTCAGGTCTCCTAGCTGTGAGGCCTGCGTTTTAACCACTCAGTCAGCATCTATTTAACAGCATCTGTCCTTAAACTGCTTCACTCGTTGCTACGTGACATTTACACTACACCCCTGAGCAACCAATGGCACTAAAAAATACCACTGCTTATATAAAGGTTTTTTCCAGACAGGAATAATTACACCAGGAGGTCAACTATGTATTTTTAGTCATCAATAATAGGTTGTTTTTGTATCAATGTATCATATATGTGTGGTATAGTGCGGGCATACAGTATATACAGTAGCTTCCGGTTTACTTAAGACAGGGGTCTCAAACACTCGGCCCACGGGCAAAATGTGGCCCGCAGGACACTAGTTTGAGGCCCCCGCCTTGATATGAAAGTTTAATGTTAGTGCGGCCCGCGCAAGTTTGATATGGATGCTGTATGGTATCATGTACCCAGAAAAAATTATTACGTTTGATTAATGTTCATGTAAAAGGTTAAATAACTGTTAATAGTTATCCTCCCTATCTGTGTGGAAGTGGTAAGTTTTTGGCTATTTGAGTTGAAAGGAAATAACTTGCAATAACTCACATGTTTTACACAAAATAAACACAGTTAGGACACTAATAAATTCTTACTTGACAAATTAAAATGCATTTCTTTTGCTGGTCGGGAATCAGGAACTCCAACTACTTGTGCCTGATGGTGGCATCTTTAGGAATTGTAAACAAATGTGGCTTTGCTAGCAATTAAACAGAGGAGTAGCGCTTGGGGAAGGGCAGAGAGCTTATCTGCTAACAGATACGCCCATATAAGGAATTCCGCCCTCTGTGACATCACAAAGGAATAGTTTTACCACACCTGTTGAAACCTAGCATTTTGAGCCATCCCAAATTTCATGCCATCAATCACTGTGACTGGTCACTCCCTTTACTCTTGCTGCATGCACACTCTATCGGCACATAGCATGGGCCTGGGCATGCCCATATAAGGAAGTCTGGGTTGTTTTACCTGCAACACTGACTACTACAATTTAGCAAGTTATCTAGAGGACACTGGATGTCACCGAAATGGAGAGATAAAATACAAAGCAGATTTAAGAGTCTATTTAAATTTTTTTTCCTGTTGGAGTTGGTGCCATCGACCTTCATGAAGGTGACGTGCAAAGTGGCTTTCCTGTTCATTTCCATCCCTATCAGCCTTCCAGGATACTGCAACATAACATCGCTATCAGACATCTACAGCACTATCAGGTTCCTGAAAGTCTTATTATAGGGCTTGTAATGCTGATCTGCTGTTCTCTTTGTGACACTGCATTCTGGGGGGGGGGGTGTTAACCCATATGAGCATATGCAGTAAGAGACAATACATACGTAAATATTCATATTTATAACAATATGCTATAGTTTTACTCATTCATTCATTTTCTACCGCTTATCCTCACAAGGTTTGCGGAGATGCTGGAGCCTATCCCAGCTGTCTCCAGGCGAGAGGCGGGGTACACCCTGGACTGGTGGCCAGCCAATCACAGGGCACATATAGACAAACAACCATTTACACTCACATTCATACCTATGGACAGTTTGGAGTGGCTAATTAACCTAGCATGTTTTTGGAATGTGGGAGGAAACGGGAGTACCCGGAGAAAACCCACGCATGCACGGGGAGAACATGCAAACTCCACACAGAGATGGCCGAGGTTGGAATTAAACTTGGGTCTCCTCGCTGTGAGGCCTCTGTGCTAACCACTCGCACACCGTGCAGCCCCAGTAGTGGTTTTACTGAATTTGGAAATTATGTTGATAAAGACTTAACAGGGCTGCACGGTGGTCGAGTGGTTAGCGCACAGACCTCACAGCGAGGAAACCTGAGTTCAATTCCACCCTCGGCCATCTCTGTGTGAAGTTTGCATGTTCTCCCCGTGCATGCATGGGTTTTCTCCGGGTACTCCGGTTTCCTCCCACATTCCAAAAACATGCTAGGTTTATTAGCGACTCCAAATTGTCCATAGGTAGGAATGTGAGTGTGAATGGTTGTTTGTCTTCATTTCATTTTCATTTCATTGCCCAAAGACAGCTGGGATAGGCTCCAGCACCCCCATGACCCTCGTAAATTGATGAGACATTACGTTCTATGGCATGTCCAACATGGCGTAGTGGGAAAAAGGTTTCTCCTCCCAGTCCGTGTGGAAGTGGTTTATGGCTTCATTTCACTGCAATCCTCAAGACAATGCCTTAATCCAAAATGTCACCCACAGTACCCATGAAGGACTAGGCTAAGATTTGGTGAACATGAGCAGCGTTTCTCCAAACATTTGGACTTGCAGTGTTCGTTATAGTTACACATGACTTACAGATCCATCACAGTCTCCATGGCAGGAAAGCATCCTGTGGCATATCACATCCACTATGTAAGAAGTCAAAATAATGTATGTAACATTGAAGCCTGTCTGCTAAAATATCCAGTATACAGTGAGTATATATATATATATATATATATATATATATATATATATATATATATATATATATATATATATATATATATATATATATATATATATATATATATATATATATATATATATATATAGCCTGGGAAATAAATACCCCTGTGTGTTGTCTAGTACAATGCCATGGTAGTGATACACACTCACACACAAGTTCTATTTATGCTGAAGGTGCACTGTATGCCTCTGAGCTCCGCTCTAATTATTTGTCTGTGACAAGAGCACAGTGAGAGGCTAATGAACTGATCTAATGATGCACCCCACCACCATTCCCTCTTGGATTCCGTCCCTGGGAAGAAACCTCAAATTTCATTTGAACTGAACATTTATTTACACAGTAGCATAGAATGTCTGCAATAAGAACGCCCAAGTCCGTCATTTCCACTGTCGGATGAATGGTGGTCAAGTCTGGTGTAATTTCCCTGATGGATCCAGAGATAATGGCGCTTGCTTAGTCACTCCACAGATGGTAATGGTAATGGTAATGGTAATGGTAATGGTAATGGTAATGGTAATGGTAATGGTAATGGTAATGGTTTTATTTCATTTGAACATACATCAGATTACAATTGAATGCATCCCATAATCAGTTCCCAGTTCCACATGTCCAAAAGGAGTAGGAAGAAGCAAAGCTTATTAAATCCTACCCCTCCATTTGGTACTTTTACAATGAGTAACTGTTACATTTGTTCACTTCCTGCTTTCCTAAAATTAAATTAAATTAAATTAAATTAAATTTGGGTCTCAAAGTTTTTGGAATGTGGGAAGAAGAAACCGGAGTACCCAGAGAAAACCCACGGGGAGAACATGCAAACTCCACACAGAGATGTCCGAGGGTGGAATTGAACCCTGGTCTCCTAGCTGTGAGGTCTGCGCGCTAACCACTCGTCCACCGTGCAGCCCCTAGACTTGGTATATACCAAAAAAAGATTAGTCTCCCATCTTTCATAAGATGAGAGAAGATGAGAATCAAACCTAGGTCTTACCGATCTTCTGACTGTGTGGCCTACATGCTAACCACTCAACCACCGTTTGGCCCATGTTTATCCATATATATTTCGCTAAAATGTCAAAACTAAACCACAACATTCATTCATTCATTTTCTA